>NW_024379927.1:0-23876 GCF_016835505.1 Polypterus senegalus
ATATCATCACGTTGAGAACGGGTTCGGCTTCGCTCAAACGGCGATTAAATTCCAAGGACACCTTGCCGCAGTATCTCTGAAAAGGATGGATGTTTAATGATTACATCTGTCATTTCAGCAAGCATCGCACACAGAGAGAGTCAATCAATCCCTGGACGAAGCATCAGCTCAGCACAAGGTGAACACAAGCACACGTACACAGTAGCGTCATTTTAACATCACCAAATCCCCAAATCTTCATGTCTTTGGAAGGAAACCGGAGCACACTGTGGAAAGCCACCAAGAAAACATGAAAACTCCAGGTAGGGAACACCAGGGACGCGACTCCCTACTGTGACACAGCAGCGCTACCGCTCTGCCACCACGTGTGTCATTATTATCAGTATTCATTATTTAAATGAAGTTAGTGACTTATCTGTAAAATGTAACATACGTACTTAAATGCATTTCATCATGAAAGTGATATCAAGTATAAATGTAAGGATTCTAAATGTGCAGAGCGCTGGAATATCATAACTTTAATGTGTTCTGGTGGCGATTTGCTCCTGCCAGTTCAGGGAAGTCCCAGAAGAACGTAGCGATTGTTCTTTCATTCATGTTTCATTCTTCAAACATCAGAGCACGCACATCGACCCTGTAGGATCTGTAAAGCGACTTGCTGTCACGTGTCGATAGTAAACAGAGACTCTGACGTCACATTCTGACTTGATCACACTGCGCCCCCAACTTTCTGCTGGTCCTGAAACTCGTAGACGCGTGGCGTTAATTTCTGTGGATGTGCTCAGAGGATGCGTTGAATGAAATCTGGGAACACGTGACAGCCATGATGCATGCGCATACGCGTTCAGAGCATGAAGTATAAACTGTCCCCAAGGCTTTTCTGATACCTTAGAACACAATCGTGTCAATCCAACGACTGAAGTGAAGGCCATGCAGCCATAAGATCACTGAAAAATGGCAAGGCAACCCAAGTAGAACAGGTCACCCCAGAGGCAATCGAAGTTGGGGAGATGTCCTACTCCATCAGCTCCATGCTCTCTTCCAACTGGTCTGACCCACGTGCCTTTGGCATGGAAGAAAGAAAGAAAGCTCTGATTGTGCAAATCCTCAAGAAAGGAGACAATTGAGAATTTGTTCTTTATTGATTAATTGATTGATTTATTGTTCTTAAAGCTATGTGAACACCAATTTAAATGTAACTATAACCACTGATATTACATTAAGTGAATTTTCTGCTTAAATAAGACATACTTTTATATTTTATATGTATTCTTATTATTTTGGTGATGCTGATTTAAATCCTTTAATTTTCCAAACCTTGAAAATGTATTTCTTTAGGAAATGCTTTCCTCGTTTATGTCTTTCTTTAAACTTAGCAATCTGAACTCTGATTATAACAGAAATACATTTCACGTCTTCCTATCTACTGTACATGGCACATTTCTATAAGCAGGCCGGCGTTCCATCGTTCATTCCATCAGCAGCTTAATCTCCAGTCCCTGCAGGGTGGTCTGTGCAGTACTGTTACATTTGGGCTCAAATTATTATTATACGTTGATCAAGCAGTCTGCACACAAACTAAGAACAGTATAACAGATGTGAAAGGCACTATATAATAGATAGACCAATAGCTAGATAAGGCACTGCATTGTTACTTGACGTGATTTAATACTTTAGCGAAAGCATTTCAAACGATCCCAAGCCCGGCAGTTACAGTTTAGAATTTGGGAGTAACCATGAAACAAATTGAAAAGTGTTGAAACTTATTTTCAAGGACAATTTTACTGTTTAGCACAGAAAGTCCTGTTCCTCCTTAATTTGCTGAAAACACGGGCAACCTTGGTAACAGCTGGATGATTTGTTACAAACCACGTGGTCCACTTTTCTGGGTAACTTAGACTTTATGTAACAGTGTAACTGTTCAGTTCATTTGCATTCGTGAAGAGAGTCGGACGGACAGAGAACTTGTTAGTGGATTAGAGAGGAGCTGTTTTAAAGTTTCTATCAAGAAGGCTAGCAGAGTACATTACTTAGCCAACGAAGAAACCTGTGAAATACAGCGAGCAGAAGAACACGCAGGTAGGCATAATTTATGAACTTCAAATTCTTTGTTTCTTAAATGCAGACAGCCTGTATTTAGCAGTTAAGGTGTGGTCAAGCGAGAGTCAAAAGAAATTCCTCAGTCCAGTCAAGTTTGTTTTAAAAAAGGTTTAGTGAAACTTACAAGCAAACAGTTCACACGAGAAGAGACAATAAAGTTTCTTGTTAAACTTCAGTTTCTACTTTAAGATGAGTTATTACTCTGTGCTTTACTTCACATTCAGTGCGATCTTTACGTGAGGCACTGTTTGCTCAGTAGAGCACGTTACGTTACACCCAGCTGGGCACGGTTTAAAACTGTGTGCCCTCCATGCCTTCCTTACGCCAAGGCAGACCACTAAGTCGGAGAGACTGGGAGTAGAATATTCCAGTTCAGCTAAGTGTGTGTGGGGGGGTGATAATTGAACCTCCCGTGTACTATGCACTGATATGTAGGCAAACATTTAATAGAACTTAGAAAATACTTTTATCGACTTAACGTAACTGAAATGACTAGCAAATGGCTCTCACACATCTGGTCCTAATTGTTTATGCTAAGGGCAAACGTCAGTGACTTTAACGTGACCTAGCCAAGAGCCTTTAACTTTCAGGAAGATTTCAATGAAAACTTAAATGTCCTGTACATGAACAAAGCCAGTTTAAGTATGGCAAATGTAAGATGAATCACTTCAATGAACTGCCGTTTCTTGGCACAGGCACAGCTTGCTGACGGGTCTGTCCAGTGCTGTGTTTCTTTATTGATGAACACAAGTCAGGGCGGCAGAAGCTGCAGCCTGTGAATTCTTGTGATTAATTGCTGGGTATTGAGCCTCCCCTGGCATAGCAGCTAGCAGCACAGGACAGGATCAAGTTTGGACATTTGGCTCCTTTACATGGTGGTGGTTTTTGTGTAAGGCTTTAATCTGTTCGGGGTGATTGACTGAGATGAGTAAGCTGCTTATTTCTTTAGACGAGTCTTCTAGAGAAAGTGTCTTGAACGTCATTGCTGATTTGTATTCCTTCATTTGTTTTTTGTCTTTCTGAGCTGTGTTCAGGTTGGCTGACCATATATTGGAATGCCTTTATTTTGTCGTCTTTTAAGTGAAAGAACCATGCTGCTGCTTTCTTCAAGCTTAGCCGTTCTGAGTTTTAGTCTATAAGCTCTTTTACTGTTTCAGTTTTATCTTCCGCACTCGTTGAATTTGCTGCACAGCCTTTGACTTCTGGGCCATCATTAATAAGCAAGTCCCCCTCATCAGGTCTGACTTTAACAGGACGTTTGGGCCTTGAAGCCATGATTTACTTGTGATGAAGCTTTCTGTAGTCGATCTTCTTGATGTCTTGTCTGCTGGGTTTAGTGTAGATGTGACGTACCTCCATTGCGAGGGCTGTGAGTGCCCCCTTATCTCTATAACTCTGTTAACAGCAAAGGTTTTCTAGCGAGCAGTTTGATTTACAATGTGCCTTAGTACGGTGGTGCTGTCAGTCCAAAGGTTGACTCATGCAGTGGAATTTACTGTTCATGTTTTAGCATCTTCTTTATTTTGACGCTAGCACAGCTGCTGTTCATTCTAACCTCGGTATAGTGGCAGGTTTCAGTGGAGCTGCTCTTGACTTCCTCAGTTTGAATGAAGACTGTCTCTTTATGTTCTTTGTTGGTTAAGAGAAGGTAAGAAGCCGTGCCATATCCATCTTGAGAAGTGTCTCCAAAATGATGCATTGGTGCAGACTTTATGTGACCACACCCAGTCGGTTTAATGCACCTGCTTACAGTGTAATCTACAAGGAACTGCAAATTGTCATCCATGCTGGACATACGTAATTTTCACTTCTTCATCCCCTCCATATTCCTCTTTACACTTCCCTTAAAATAAGTTTAGCAGGCAGTATAACTGGTGCTAACAATCCAAGTGGATCATATACTGACCTGTCCACTAGCCTAGCAGGTTTATCTTGCAGCTTTACCAGGAACTTGAAATAAGGTTGTGACTCTAATCCACCACAGGGGCGCCATTGGACCCTGTATTTATTTCAGCTGCGAGTCTTAGGGAGGTCTGGCTTAAAGCCCATGGAGATATGGAGAGAGCGGGACCATCACGTGAGCCTGAAGTTATTTGGTTCCTGCCAGTTTCTTCACACAACTTGTGCAAAGGAGTTACTTATTCAGCGTTAAGAGCCAATGAAAATGTTCAGCAGTGTTAACAGATATTAACGTGCGTCACTAAAATGGGCCCTTTATTATTTTGGGTGTGGAGAAAAATCAGTTTTCCACATTTTCTACCTGATCAGATACAAAGGAGTTACAAGGCAGGTGACTTTGTTAACTGGCAGTTCAGTTTTGCCCAGCTCAATGACAAACATGGCACACTTTCATATCTAATGTGTAAGAGGTACTCTGATGTTTAATGGGCACAGTAAAGCGTTAGGTGATGTTGGACAGCACTCATCATCATGGCTTTGTGAAGAGACAGGTGACTTTATGGGTCAAATTGACAGGCAAAGTTGGCACATTCCCATATCTAATGAATGAAATTAAATATTTAATGGGCACCGCAGAGGGTTGGGTGGCATTGGGCTATGCTAGTTTGGAGAAAAGAAAGATGTCTTTGTTAAGTTGCAGTTGATCTTTGTGTGTAGAAGTCAAGTGGCCTGTCAAATGTGTCATATTCCCATATATATCTAATGAACAGATTTCAGTGTGATGGCCCACTGGCATTATACAGGGTTGTAGGCCGTTGGCCCACTCGAATTTTCAAAGAGAGGTGAATTCCTTTGTTAAACTGCAGTTGAGTTTTGCTGTTACATGACTCAGAGTGACTGGTAAACTTGGCAATGAAACAAATTGTGATGTTTAAGGGGCACTGTAAAAGGTTAAATGGTGTCGGACCACCCTAGTTGTCCCAGTTTTGAGAAAATGCAGATGTTTTTTTGACGATGCAGTTGAGTTTTGCACAGACCAATGTGACTACGTGGTTCAAATTGACTGGCATATTTGTGACATTGCCATTTTTAATGACTGGGATTAACTTTGATGTTTAACTGGCACTGTAGAGAGTTGGGCAGCATTTTGCGCCCCTAATTATCATAGCTTTGTGACAAGGTTCCTTTTTTATGTTGCAGTTGAGATTTGACTGGCCCAGCATGAGTTCATGGGTCAAATTGGCTGACAAACTTGCCATATCCAATGAATAGGTTTCACTGTGGTGCTCAGTTGCCATTGCAAAGGGTTACATGGCACTGGACCACCCTAATTTTAATAACTTTGTGACCAGATGGGTGCCTTTTTAAAATTTCAGTTCAGTTTTTCTTGGCCCGGCATGATTACATGGGTCATACTGACTGGCAGAGTTGGCACACTGCAATCTGATGAATGAGATTTATGTGATATTTAATTGGCACAGACAAAAGAAAAGAAAAGAGCTTTAGGCTTCCTGGGATAGGCTCCATCTTCTGTGTGACTGTGCTTCTGCACAGGATAAAGTGGCTTTAGAAATTAGATTGATGCATGGATAAATACGCAAATAAATAATAGAATGGAAATGTGAAGTTTATAACTCACCGCTATTTATTTTTTAATTTCATGCTCTCACTACTTACTGTTAAGTCGCTGTCCCCCGTGACTCTGCCTGCGTAGTAGTGAAACAGGACAAACTTTAAAAATCAATAAACAAACAGGAATCGCTAGCCAAGTGGGGCGAGGTACACTCCAAAACATGACGAGAGGTAAACGGAGGCTGGCGTGGGAGTGAGGCGGGTCCCACCCGGACCCCCTCGTGATGTCACACTTCCCCCTCCCCTCGGCCCACAGCCTCAGTCTCGGATTAGCATGAATTATTCGCTCCTGCAGAATCAACCGGAATGTTCAAACAAATTATAGAAAATTAAAAACCTGATCTAAATCTGTTAAGAAGTTCTCTTGTGAATAGCGGGCAGACAGACGTTGGTTTATATATATTGTGAACGTAACCCGGGCACAGACAGGCAGACATGTTGTTTTTCACCCACCACACATTTATTTACAGATATATTTATAATAAAGTTCAGTGCTCACACAACCCCCAAAGTCCTGGCCAGACACAATGCCTTTCTTCAGGCCGCCTCCACACTTGCTTCTCCTGCTTAGTCCTTCTTCCACCCGACTCCAGCCTCGAATGAAGGGAGATGGCCCCTTTTATCATCACCCGGATGTGCTCCAGGTGGGATCCGACAATGTTCCACGGACACACCCCCATGTGGCGGAAGTGCCGGCTGCATCCCCGGAAGCACTCCGGGTGTCCCTGCTCCTCTTCCCCCCAGCACTTCCTGGTGTGGCAGAAGCGCTGAGGTCCAGGGTTCCCAAGGCATTGGGGCACCCCCTGGCGGTGACCACGGGCCCCTACAGGGTTGAGCTTCCATGCCCTCAACCCGTGGGCCCCAAAGCAACCAGGGTGGCGGCCCCCACGTGATCCAAGATGGGCACGTGCCCTCTTCCGGTCCCTCATGTCGTCCCAGCCGGGTTGTCGCCCCTGGCATCCGTGGACGATATATATATTGTGATAAAGGCTATATAGCACCCGACCCGGCACAGAATACGTGAGAGGCACATGTACAAATCACACAGGCTTTTATTTTTCTTCACCCGTGGGCACACGTCTTCCCCATGTCCCACAGGCCTAACACAGTCCCAAAAGCACTTAAACACAAAAGCAACAACTCTCCGCCTTGCACCACCACTCCTCTCAGGTAACCTCGTCCTCTTCCTCCCGATTCTGGCCCTTCAGTGGTGGAGGCTGGCCCGTTTTATAGCCCACCCGGAAGTGATCCAGGTGCTTGACCACCTGGTCCCAATTGCACGTCCGGGTGGGGCTGATGACTCGTCCAGCCGGGTTCACGAGTCTCTGCAGCACCCCCTAGCGGCCACCCCAGCTCCCTCCCAGGTTGTGGAGGATTCCATGTCCCATGGAGCCATGCAGGAGACTGGGGGGAACGAACATTGGCCAGGGTATATATATATATATATATATATATATAGATAGAGAGAGAGAGAGAGAGGAGTGTATGTTGTCATTGTATAATTAATTTTATTGTGTTGGTTTTATTTTGTTTATTGTGTTTTTGCCCTTTGTTGCCACTGTAAGGTGAAAAGTATGACATGCAATCGCTCTCAAAAATAACTCCGTCTTTCTACCTTTGTGGCACACGCCTAGTAACAAAAATCGATTGGATTGTCTCTTTCTCGATAGCGAATGCCTTGAGCATCAATGATGTATTTTTGACAGTTCACGCCTGAGAATTGTACTCGTAATTCTGATAAGCAAGCGTAAATTTCAGAAGCTCAAGCATAAATATCACCTGTGAAATGTAAATTTGACTTAAATTATTACAGATATTTTTGACAGCAATCTTACTCCATATTCTGTAGCAACTGACTTTAAACAGTCATCAACATAGAAATTGTGAAACGCAGTGTTAACTGCTTCTTCAGAAGTTGTGCTTCTAGCGTCCTCTACTGTGCTTCATAAAACATAAGAAGCACAACAGGGTTTGGAGGTAGCGCCATAAACATGTCCTGTCATTTTGTATTCCTAAAGTCCATCATTCAGATAACCTTCAGGCCACCACAGAAAACGAAGAAGATCAGTATCTTCACGTGGAACTTTCACTTGGTATCTGCCATGAGTACAGATGGCTGCTCTAGTGAGAGTGTTAGTTAGGTCATTGAGTGAGAAGACACGTAGGTGGCTGGACCTTCTTTGGATGATATACTCCATGATGAGAGATGTATCACACTCTTTCCTCTCTGAGTGACAACTCTTCTGTAGGTACCCTAATAGCATATCCCTCCTCTAAAATGTCTTTCATGAAAATGTTGTGATCCTTGTGGAATGTTGGGTTCTTTTAAGTTTTCTCTTGACTGCAATAGCACGCTGTGCTGTCATTTTAAGTGTCTCGTCTTTAAAGAGCAGATTTAAGCACTTGTGTCCATCCACTAACTTTGCTGACTCTGATGCTATGCACATGAACTTAATGTCCTCCTGTATAATTTCCAGTTCCTGTTCACAGCTGCGTTCTGGAAGGTCTGTATTGTACTGCTGAAGTAACATTTGTTCTATTTCCATTATCGACACACGATTGACTAGATAACTTTGCAGTCTTTCATTGTCTGTCCCCTTTATTAGGCCATTAACAACCCATCCAAGAGCCATCTTCACAGCGTAAGGACCCTCACCTTTACTGTGTATGACTCGCCTTTATCTGGGGTAGATGCACATCTTTGAGGTGTGACCATCTGGTGATATCCTCTTGCATTGGGATGTTCTCCCTTTTCACTGGTATAAGTTCAGTGTGGAAACATCTGGCTACTAATAAATGTATTTTCTTCCTCCTCACAAACGTATAACTCTGATAGCACAGAACATTTTACTGATTTCTCTCTATTGACTTTATCTTTCCTTAGTGCTGATGTGGACTTGAGCTTTTCTTCCAGGGAGATTTCACTGCTCTTGCAAGTTTCCTGTGCAGAATGTAGCTGTACTGCCAGAGTCCATCAGAGCATAAGTTTCTACACATCTTTCACTCTTTTTAGACTTCATTTTCACTGGAACCCCAACTAGGACACACACTTTAACGGGTCCTGTAGCAGTGCACGTCCCTAATGATTCCACAGAGACATACAAATAAGAAATATTCGTCTTTTCTGACTTTGTGTGCTCTTTTTAGTGGCTGTGGCTATTGTTGGTACCCATTTCTTTATTCACATTCAGAGTGTCTGGGTGTGACTGACAGCATATTTGACCTTTAATCTTTTCTGCACAGTCTTTACCAAGATGTCCTTCTTTAAGGTACTTAAAGCATAAGCCTTTAGATTTCATAACGTCAGTTCTGTTTCTAGTTTCTGGAACTTTCTGCATTCAACAAGAGTTTGACTTTTATTTCAAAACAGACCAGGCTTACCGAGTGTTGAAACTGTTTAGTCTCTGACCTCACTCCATCTTGCTTGTCTTACAGCTCCAGTGCCTCCTGTTAGAGCAGAAAGGAGAGTCAACCTTGTTAAGATGCTGATTATCTTCAGTGTTCTCCTAGTGGCCGGCCTCATATCCCTTTCTGTTTGCAGTAAGTATCCTCTGTACTGATGTGGCATTGAAAAGTGAAGGAAATGTGAATGCTTTGTGTATTTCTTATATACGCAGTCATTGGCCCCTTTATTAGGAGGACTTGCTCATTACCTCAAAACATCTGATCATGCGGCTGTAATTCAGTGTACATAGTGGGGTCATCTGAAGGAATAAGAGGCTCAAATGAAGAAGAATTTCTGTGGTGCCAACCCGGCCATCCCTGTGTACTTCAAAGTCCAAACAGAAACAAACTCTCGATGGCCTAAAAGGAAACAAAACTACTGCCAGAGTAATAAAGAGACTGGCATTAACCAGCTTTCTTATCTGCCATCTGAAAGTCACAGAGCTCCTTACCTCTGGATAGACGTGACACTTCCTTCTGGATTGTCAAATTCTTAAAGCCCAGGGACAGGAAGGGGCGGAGTCAGTTGGGCTCACTGGGCGTTTTCTCTGCAATTTGGTGAAATAAATGGACAAGACAGTTAGCCACAGCGCCCCTCCTGGCCCGGGGTGGTATCAGATACTTGGGAAAAACTTGGAGGGTGGGCCTCTGACGATCATGCACGACAATAGCAATTGTGACCTTATGGAAAGCTGAATGGGAATATAAACCTGAACGAGCTACTTAAACACAGCAATGAGATTTATTAAAGCCATTTCTTGTTACAAGTCCAAATACCACAAAGACTTGTTAGAACTCCAGCAGAAGGTCATATGTAGGCAGTTTAGAGAACTGACTACATAAAATGAGAGAAAAACAAACCAACTACAAAACTCAGGTTAATGAAAGAAGAAAAACCAAAAAAGAATCCCAAACTAACATCAGAGTAGTGAAGTTCAGAGGATGGCTGTCTCAGGGGTTAATAGTACACCACGCTGGAGGAAATGTCTCCTTAGAGCTTCTTCGCTTCTGTCCCCTGCCCACCCATCAAGTGACCACTGCATTATATTAACAGGCAGGAGCGTCTGGAGGAACATTGTGATGTCTGCTAATTTGAAATGTTTCACCTTTTTGTTCTGTGGCTTATTATGGAATTTTAATGTGCTGATTTCATTTGGCTGTGATGCCATGTTGTTTCTCACTGAGTGCCAACGTGTTGTGGTTTTGTTGCCTAATCATGTCATTCTGTTGGTTGAGCAGTGACACAATGACATTTAAGTAGACTTCATCTACTGACTTTTAAATAAAATATTTACAGGTTTCTTTGCCTAAGATAAAAAAAAACACATACAATGTACAAAAAATGTTCCCGTCTGACATTCCTACCAACATGCTCTCTCCCAGCTATCAACCAAATCACATCCTCATCTTCTTCATGGGACTGCTGTTTATTCGGTCCTCTGCCTTCTTGAGTCTTCCCAGGCTTTGTGCATGAAGTTCAGACCTTCGTGAAACTTGTGCAATGCAGAGCCTGCATCTCTGTGTGACAGGTCACTTGTCAATCAGACATCCAGCCCCTCCCATCTTCAGGGCACTTAGCTAGCTGTTACAATGCTGTGTTACTGCTGTGAGATAATCCCAGTTTAATATCTGAGACTACTCTTATATGAGACATACTGGGTTTACTTCTGGGACGCTATGCTGTGGTCCTGTGTTACTCTGTGGCGTCATCACATTGTATAAGAAATCTCTTTATATTTAACACTAGACATTAAGCCTGTTACAATAACAGGCGCTAGAACAGTAGTGCATAAACATTAGTAGGAACAGTCGATATTAAATGGCAAGGGACCCTGACCTCATTCTGTTTCTTGTCTTAATTTTTTCTTTGTCAAAAATATTTTTGCAAGAAGCCTAAAGTATAATAACAATAAAAATAAAATAGAAACATATACAACAACACAGTAAGTATAATTAATATTGTCTTAGTGTAAAACTTTGTAACAATCTGTAAGACACAATATCTGAAGAAGATATTTAGGTAAAATTTTCTATTTTTTTTTTTCTATACAATTTCATTATAGACCACATTTCTTGAAAATATTCTGTCTGAGTTTGGCAACAGTTTGCCTTGTTCAGGAATCTCTACAACCTTGACAACAACATCTGGAAAACTTCTAACTCTTGATAATGCAACATATAACTGACCGTGGCTGAATACTGGCTCTGGCAAGTAAATGCCAACTATTTCTAAGGTTTGCTCTTCTGAGTCTTTCTCTTTTAGCGTTTTTCTGATGGTCATTTTCTTTTTTCTTCAATCGATCTATTTGCTCATATTTTTCTTTGTCTTTCAGCCTTTCTTTTGTTGATGTTTACTTGTCGAGCTCACCGTTCTTCCAGGAGATGTTGCTTATATAGGATTTGATTGTCTGTCTCTTTTGTTCTATTTGACGTGTCCTTTTCTTTTGGGTGGCATGTTGTTAGTAGGTACGTCCGTAATATTTTCTCTTACAGTAATACTGGCTTGTATGTGGCTGTAATATGCATCACTGTATTGTGTGTCTTTAATTTTCTCTCGCAGTAATACTGGTTTGTAATTTTCCATAAAATGCCTGTAATTTTCTCTGACAGTAATACTGGCTTTGATGTCCGTAATATGACTTTCATTTTCTGTCACAACATTGGGCAATCAGCAGAGTGTCCCCAGCAACTGATGTAATGTGTGGCACGTAACTGATAATCGTGCCCGTGGCATCTCCCCAGCAAGTATTTTAATCTGTGTTGGCGTGCAGCTGATTATTGTATGTGTGGTGTCTCCCCAGCAACGGATTTTATGTGCGCGGCCGCGACTACCCAATCAGCACTCTCCCCAGCAATGGTGTCCTTTATTTCTTATCATGCGAGGCCGTGGCAAGGCCATTCACTGTGTGCCCAGCATCCAGTGTGTGTGCGTCCACAGTGCCGTGCGCATGGGTGGGATACGGTGTGATGTGTGGCGCGGCCTGCGCATGCACACTTCACCAGAAGACACACACACACGGACACCTGGACGCACACAGGGGTTTTATTAAAGAGGATTAGTTCACACGCAAGTGCTTTTAGAATTGATTATACTTTTATTTGTTTCCAAGGGGAAATGAACATTTACAGAAGCTCAGGAAATTCTAAACATAAAAATAAAAACAATCAACAGCGCCCGTTTCCCCCTTCTTTGCTTATTTAAATATTTGTCTGCCAGTTATCTGTCTATGTCGTCTCCTGACTCCATTCCCTCTCTTTAAACTGCTGTTGTCTGGTGTCCACATCACAGCCTCCTCCAGCCTAAGTTATGTTTAACTTTTAAAGACCTGAGGAGTTTAGGAGACGAGTGCATTTGTTGTCTTGTTTTATGTATTTATCATGTAATGTGCCCTAAATTATCATTTACTGTTATGAAGAAACAATAACAACAATAAACGTTACACAAAATACTCAACTGTCATCTCAATAGACGTCACTAATGACAATGAAGAGAAAGTGCAGGAACATAAGAAACGTGACAAACGAGAGGAGACCCTTCAGTCCATCAGGCCCGTGTGTTTAGCTAATAACTAAGCTATCCCGACATCTCCTCCTGATTCTTCTTTAAGGTTGTTGAGGTTTCTTCTCCAATTTCATGTCTCAGTAGTTTGTTTCAGAGTCCCACAACTTTGTGTAATGAAGAACTTCCTGGCTTCATTTTTAAAGGCACTTCCTCTTAATTTCCCCGATGTCCTCGAGTTCGTGATTCACCCTTAAGCTGAAAGAATTCTGCTGGCTCTACTTTATTAATGCCTTTGAGAATTTTATACCCCCAGATGAGGTCCCCACATGATGTCCTCTTCTAAACAGGTTTAATTCTCTGAGTCTGTCACAGTAAGACATGTCCTGCAGTCCCATGATGCACCTGGGTGCTCTCCTCTGCACAGCTTCAAGTGCTGCTGTGTCTTTCTTGTACTGCATTGAGCAGAACTGCACACGGACTCAGATGAGGTCTTACTAATGTATTATATAGTTTGAGCATACTGTCCATTGTCTTTAACGGTTATTTGTTGTTATAACTGCTGCACATTGGTCAGTCACTGAAAATGTTGTGTCACCGAAAACCCCTAAATCCTATTCAGAGGTCTCTTCCTGTAGCTCACTGTCTCCCATCTTGTATTCATACCTGATGTTCCTTTGACCCACGTGCCGCACTTTGCACTTTTCTACATTAAACCGCATGTTCCAAGTGTTCTCCCAGTTCTGAAGGTTGTCCAGGTCTTTTTATTTTTACTGCCTCCTCAGTGTCTGCTGTTCCTCCATTTTTATACCAGAATCAATCAGATAAAGTAATGAGGGTCCAAGGACAGACCCTTGAGAGACTCCAGTGTTGATTTTGCTTCATGTGGAGCTGTCTGCTCTTAGTTTCCTCACCCACTAAACTAGAAGTAGTTCTCGTAGTGCATTGTAGGACCTCAGACTTGTCATAATAGAGACTTTGCTCAGTAACTTTAAAGTCCTTTTTCTTCTCAGTAAAACTCCTCATACTTCATCTTCTCTGCTCACTCTGACTCATTATTTCCATAATAATTAAAGGAACATAAGGATTCAGTTGTTCTTCTTCATTTCCCCCTTCATATTACATCGGCCCTGTAGCCTTGGCGTGCCCTGAGCTCATTCAAGACTGACGGCTCCTCTCTGGTGAGTTAGAGCTGCTGGATGCACTTATGTAATCGGCTAGTGGTGTGCGCTAACAACGTTTTAGCAACTCTCAGCATCGGAGTGACAACCTGAAGATAAAAGTTACCAAGATTGTCACAAGGTGAGGACCACGGTGGTGCAAATTAATAAAACAACAAAAACAGTCTGGTTAGCTCGGTGTGTCGTAGTGTGGTGGAGCGGCTGTTAATGAGGTGGTCACTGAATCCTGCATTCATGGGCAGAAGCGCCTGGTCTGGCTGATTGCCTCGTTGGCACTCTGGGACACTTAATTAAGCACTGTGCCCACCGATATTTAAAAGGAAAGGCTGAGCAGTACTGGTGGAGGTTGGAGGATAAGGAGAGTGAACGTCAAGTAAAGATCGGCAGTGCAAGAAAGTACAGAGGAGGTGGGGAGGCAGGGAGGTCGGACCACTGCAGTGGAGCTAAGGTGCTGGTGCCGTGAGGGGTCTCCCTGCTGAACTTTAGTGTAAGAGCGGGGACTTGGATTGTCCCTTCAGGGGTCCAAGTAGCACAATACAGCATATGTGAAGACGGGGGTCCGGATGGTGTGTCTCGGCCGAAGCTGGAGAGGGCAGGTGGGACGAGAGTCAGCTGATGGGGGGCTGAGAGTGGTGTGCTTATCTTGTCGACAAGTCTAACCTGATGCCTTGAATCATTTCAACGAGGGACTTTAAAGTATTGATTGTCTGTTTTTAACCTCCACAATTGCACGCCTTTTTATGGACTATTTATTGACTTCTTTCTTACTGCATTGCACTTGTCATACATGTGTGTTTGGGGGTCACCTTCTGGGCTCATCTGAGGTAAGCACTACCACCCTGGGACACCAGGGGGCGTGATTACTAACACTTGTATCTCTCTTATCACCCAGAGGTCAGAGAGGATGCCCACTGAGGGTAACTGGCCATGCCTTTTGGAGTCCTTGAACTGTAAAAGTGAGGCACTCCCAAGAGGTGGCGTCTCCTTCAGGTGATAAGTGCACTGCCTTATGGAGCTCTGATCCTGTTGAAAGACCTCACTCCAGAGCCTATGACTGTGAAGCCAAGGGCTAAAACTGTAGCATTTGTTAACCTCATGCTGTCAAGCCCATCATTTTCCTCCAAATCATAAAATACCTCTTGCTCTTCCCCTGTTTGGAAGGCATTGAGTAGATGTGCCCATTCATGGTGGCCACCAGTGTCGGGCAGCAGTGTGCTCAGAAATCAGCAGGTACAAATCAACGTCATCCAGAGGACACATTGGGACTTCAGTTGGGACGGTCCCTGTCAACATCCAAGGTGTTGGGCTTCTGCTGCCTCAAGTCATGCTTTGGCTTCTGCCAGGTCTGCCTGTGGTGAATTTGTAACTGGTTTAACTGGTCTGCCAGCTGTTGGACTAATTGTGCCAGGCTGGAAGATTTCTGATATCATAAGGCACAAAATCCTTCTGACTACACAACTTGTCATCAGACTCGGGAACAGCAGGACTCAGACTAAATGTTGGGGGGGCCAATCATGTCACCCTATTTAGTTTAAATTAAAAAAATGAAAACGATAGGCTTGGGTGGCATGGTGTCGCAGTGGTAGCGCTGCTGATTCACAGTTAGGAGACCCAGGATCACTTCCCGGGTCCTTCCTGTGTGGAGTTTGCATGTTCTCCCTGTGTCTGCACAGTCACAGTCCAAAGACATGCAGGTTAGGTGGATTGGTGATTGTCAATTGGCCTTGGTGTTTGTGTGTGCCCTGTGGTGGGTTGGCACCCTGCCTGGGATTGTTTCCTGCCTTGTGCCCTGGGATTGGCTCCAGCAGACCCCTGTGTTTGGATTCAGCAGGTTGGAAAATGGATGGATGGAAAACGATAGGCTTACCTCAGATAAGACCAGAAGGTGACATGAGTGACACACTTTATTATTTTGTTTTTGCAGTTTGACTTTCAAAACCAGTTGTCTTTCACTTGGCACTGTGCCATTCTGGGTTACAACCTACTAGGGGGTCATATGGACTGTTTGAGGTCAGGTAAGGGTCTCGGATGTTGAGACTTGACACAAATAACAAATTAAGATTAAAGTCTATCTCAGCTTCTTCATACCCTTTGACGTTGATTAAAATAAAAAAGATGAAAAACAGAACTGCTGTTACACACTAAAAACTAGTAAAGCACAATCTTCATCTGTTATTACAAACTGTGATGGAGTAAAATGAGCAGGAAACATGGCAAGGGATTCTTTATTAGTGCAAAACTGAGAGTACTCTTAACTCAAGTCTAAAAGATATATTATTTTATATTACTGATTGTATCACATGATTTGTTTTCCTCAGATTTCATAAAATTAAATCACAATGAGCAAGAGTTGCAGGAGTTAAGAAGTGCAAATTACATTCTGACCAGCAACAACACTGAACTACAAGAAAGCCGAGATATCCTGCAGTCTCAGTACGAAACTCTGAATGAGAAACTTGATGAACTGACCAAGGAGTTCAGTAATCTGAAGGAATTCTACTGCGATGCTACAAACACGTCTCCCGGTGAGTGCTTTGCTGCACGGTTAGTAGACTGTGGGCTCCTTGCTCATTCAATCCCTCATTTTCGTTTGCTCTTTTGTTTCCTTTTCCACAGATAATACTTGTTCTTTATGTAAACCGGGTGGAATCTTCTTCAATTCCAAGTGTTACTTCATTTCCACTTATGAACAGACCTGGAAGCAGAGCCGTGATTGGTGCATGACAAGAGGTGGACGACTAGTGAATATAGAAACTGTAGAGGAGCGGGTATGTCATTTACACAGGTGGATTTAAAATGACTGTCTTCAAACTGTATAGTGTAAGTTAAACTGTCAGGACAAGAGCACTAAAAATAAAACGCTTTGAAAGAACAATCCCAGAAGACCTAAGCTGAAGTGCAGTCAGCTCAGTATGTTATTAAAGCAGATTCCTCCAATAGATCTGGAGAGTCTGTCAAATCATTTCAAATGCTCAGAGCGACTGCCATTTTAATCAAAGTCTCAGTGACCCTTTGTTTAGTGCTGACTGTGTGAGAAAGTAAAGGTTCTCTCAGAGGACTCTTGACGTCTTTGTTCATTGGTTTAAAAAACCCCCAAAAAAAAAAAAGGGGGGGGGGGGGGACCCCTTTTAAAAAGGGCAAAGCAAATTTATAAAGGTTAGATTTAAATTGGGGGGGTTTTGTAAATTTAGGGATTTGTTTTAAATTATAGTCTTTGGGGCAACCAAAAAAAATTTTGGAACACCCAAAACTGTGGCACAAGAGGGGGCCCCAAAAAATCGGGGGGGTTTTTATAAAGAAAAGGGGGGGTAGTTTAGCTTTTTGGGGGTTTTTTAAGGGTTTTTTGGGTTTTTTTTTAAAAAAAGGGGTAAAAGGTTTTAGGTTTTTGAAAAACAATTCCTTTGGCCACAAGAAACTTACTCAATTCTTCATTTCTGTTTTATTATCAGGACTTTAAAAATAACCAATTATTTTTATTGGGACACATCAGTAAAAAACAATTAAATGGAGGAACCTTAAAAACCCAAATAAAAGAAGCTTTTTATCGGGCCTCCTTTCTTAGCTCCCCGTTTAGGAGGGCGGGGGGTTTTCCTACTGACACTTTCGTATTAAAGACAAACACAACACTTTTTTAAAACTAAAAACAGGGGGGACTCCACAAAATTTGGCCTTTCTCAGGACCCAATTTTTGAAAATTTACCAAAATATGGCGGTGCTCTACTTCCTTTAGACTTTTTCCCAAATTTCCCATACCTGCCACACTTTATATAAGGGTTTTTAAAGGTCGAAACAATATGAAATATTTTTAAAATGAAAATTGCGGGCAAAAAAATTTTAAATAAATAATAATTCATTTTAATTAAAACCCAAACTGGGGACGGGAAGGGTAAAAACAGGGGGAACTACGAGAAAATGTGAATACAAAAGGGGTTTTATGCAGGTTGATGCTCTTTAAAATAGGCGATTTGGGATTTTTGGAAAAAGGGCCCCACTCATACCATTTTTCCTTGGGGGTATAAACGGGGATTGCACACCCCCCAAAAAGAGCCCAAAAATTCCCCCCAAAAGAGGCTGGCCAAGGGAAAGAAAAAATTGGGGGTTTACCTTGCTTGGACAAAAAGGTTTCTCCCCCTTTTCCAAAAATCTTTTTTCCCCATTAAAATTTAGACTTATACTTGCAATTTTATTCATTTTTACTGTCACTCTTAAACCCTTTCCCCCCCTTTTAACGTGGAACATTAAATAAAAAATTTTGGGAGAGTAAACGCAGGGGAAAATGTGACAGGAGAGGGACCGGTTTAGAGCAGTTTTTTCCATGGAAAAGGGGTTTCATTAAAACAAAGCTTTCCCTCTATTTATAAATGTGTTTGGGGTTTGGTTTTTTTTTTAGGGGGCATTGTTTCCACTTTAATGACAATACCCCGGTTTTGTTTGAGTTAAGTTCTTTGGGTTCTTTTCCCCGGGTGCTCCCAAAAAAACTTCATTTTGGAAAAAAGGCCCCGGGGTGGCTCTTCCCTTTTAAGGGACGGGTCCTTTGGGGGTTTTCCGCCGGCCTTTCGGATAAGGGGGTTTTTTAACAATGGGGGGAATTTCTTTAGGTATTGTTAAATTCTTATTTTCTGTTTTCAAAAATTTTTTTAAAGGTATTTGGTGATTTATTTGGTGATTTGAGCGTATTCTTGTTTAAATGGGTACTCGGTTAAAGGGGTCGGAACAACTAAATACCACAAAAGCATTGGTTTCCTTGAAAAAAGGCAAGGCCATGAGGCTTTAAATTGTAAAAAGGCAAAGTCTTCCAAATCATCAGAGGCCTGATAAAGTGAACTTAGTGGGTGTGTCTGAGGGTTTGCAGATTACAGAATGTATTCGGCGAAAGCGGGAAAAACAATGGCAGCATTTCTAGCGTCAGCCTAAAAGTCCGTCAATAAACCCGGAAAAAAAAGGGTCAAGTTAACAAATCCAATAAAGGTTTTGGGCTATTCATTCATTTAAAAAAGATTAAGGGGTTTTGAACCCGCATTCTAATTTTATGAAATGGAATATCCCTAGAAACCATAAAAAGTGTCCTGTTGTTCAGAGCTCTGTCTAATATACAGTCCTTATATATTTTTAAAAAGTAGATTGTGTCATTTGAATAGAATATACAATGAAGAGTTTGTCAGCTGAGATACAATTTTTAACAATGCGACCCGACTCGGGGGTGTGGTGGGTTGGGGTCATCTCAGTATGGTTTCTTTAGGTGTCCTTTAAAAAGGTTTAATTCCCCCACATGGCTAAGAGGGGCCCAGCCTGCCGTGTACAGTGGTATTGAATTTCAGTTTTTGCCACCTGCTGATTTTTGGTGGCCTTTCATCTGTTTAATTCTGAAAAAAGGTGATGTTTGTGAGCCAAGGGAGTGAGGTAGGAGAAAGACTGCCTCCCCTTGTGTTTTAGACCCAGCGATGACAAGGGGGGGGAAAGTTCCCGATAGACCCAAAGGATCAAGGGGTATAACCAAGATGGAGATTCTCATCTGGATCCCTTTAGTCCCTCATTTTCCCCTTCATGTTTAAAGTATCAAGGGTTCCCGTCACCTGGGAAACCTGTCTTCGAAAACTGGGGATCATTATGTAAATCATAGAGCTGCTAGTCTGCCCCAGTCAGGCGGGCCCCTTTGTCATGTAGGTGACAGAGGTTGGGGGGACAACATACTCTACATGGACTGGGGAAATGAATTTTCCATCTTTGTAATCTCAGTGTTGGTCTGTATTCTTTCAGTTCAATAAAAAGACCCCCCGGGCCCCGCTGCATGGTGGTTATAGATAATGATGAAATGATAAACTTCATTTACTATGAGGAAAAAAATGCACAGTTCTGATTTTTTAAAAAAAAATTTTTATTTTGTAACAAGCAACACATTCAAGTCCTTTCCCGCATTTAGTAAAATGAAATTAAACCTTTTGTGTCTTGAGTGATGTGATAAAAATATTTCCCCCTTCCAGTGTGTTCTGTTTTTCATATTTTACATAATGGCCTCTGACCTTTAGAAAATGAAATATTAAAAAGGGGCCTGAGGAAAGACACAATAAGTTTTAAATCACTGCTTTCTTTTTAATGAACAAAATTTTAATCAACACCTCAGTGACCGATGTGAAGGTGTCATTGCAGATCAGAGTCTCAGTGCTTGGCTGGTGAACTTTGCGCAGTAATAAGAACTAAACACTCTTGATTTATAATTTGAGATCAGACTTTCCGCGTTACTGTTGAGGTATAACCCCCTGGTCTTTGCTTTATTCAGACACATTAGGTTTTGAGCCTAAACTGTTCTTGGGGACTTCTGTTAGTACAAGTTGCTTTTTGGAGGCCCCGAAACTCTCATGTCCTTACCCCTTCACTGAGGTTTTCTTCTTTTGGTTGACCATATTGACCCCGCTTAAACTCATTGGGTCCAGGTCATGGACAGAGGACTGGCCGTTCTTTAAAAAAAATTCTGGTTCTTTAAAATGGCAAATCTTCCCCACTGACGCGAAAACCCCTCTTCATCACCTGCCCCATGTTTTATTGTAGGGATGGTTCTTATTGTTGAATTTTTTTTTACGCAGAAGGGACCTGTGCCATCCATAAAGTTCTTGTCTGTCTTTTCAAGAGGAGAAAAAGATGGAGGTGACTCTGTGCAGTTCTGAGACGAGCACCAAAACTGCTCTGGGGTAGCAGGTTTTTCTTACTGCTCTCCCTGAGTCCTGCTTTACTGTTCATCTCTCATAACACAAGACATGACCTCTAAACCCTTTGAAGGGCAGCAGGCCTGGGGTTTTGGTGTTTCTTTGGAATCCTCTGAGATTCTTGGCTCAGCATTTCTGCCCTATTGCACCAGCTTTTTTTCCCATGAAGATGTTGCTCTTTTCAATTTTTTGGGGATGGCTGTCACTGTGGTGCCCTGGAGTCACAGAGCCTTAGCAATGGGTAACCTTTCCTGATTTCACTTGGTTTTTTTTCTCTCTGAGATTTCCTTTGATTTAAAAACTCAGTGAACCCAGAAACCTTAGGGTGACAATTCCTGTCACTGCAAGTGACAACATGTGGAAAAGTTTATATTCAGTAAGGCTGGCTGTTTTTGTTATCAGTGATCGCTGTTTTTTGTGACTCACTAAAGAGACAATTCTCTTACAAATGGGGCTACAGCTGTGGGGTTCTTTTTTACTTCAATATCTTAGGCGGCAGCAACTTATAAATGGTGTGATCGTTTACTCTGATTACTGTCTAGATATTTCATTTAATCTAAAGATCTGAAGCCATTATTATGACAAACATACAAAAAAGGAAAACATCTGGAAGGGGGAAAACTAACATCCCAGCATTTATCGAAACAGGCTGCCATCTGAAGGCATTTTACCCCTGAATTTACTCTATTTGTATTATTAATGTCGAGTTTAAATTTATCCCCTATGGCCCAAAACCCGGCTGTTATTTGGGTTTTTTGATGAATTTTATCCTTTGGTCCTTAAATAAATTTTTATTTATTTTTTGGGTTTTTCTTATTTCGGTCCTTTATTGAATTTTAATTCTTTTTTTTGATTTTTTTTTTTTTATTAGTTTTTAACTTTGAATTTTTCTCTTTTTACTTTTTCTTGGGGTTTTTTTTATTCCCTTTTTTTTTAACTTTTTGCAGATTTTTTGGGATATTTTAAATGTTTAAAGCCGTTTTTGTTTTTGATTTATTTTATTCTTAAAATTTGTCTTTTGTATTTTTTGCAAAAAAATTTTGAAAAGTTTTTTGAATCTTTAAAAGATTTGTCTAAATTTGGGAAAATTTAATTTTATTTAAAAATTTTACTTTTTTATTTGTCATTTTTTCCTTGGGGTGTTTTGTTGTATTCTTAATTGAGTGCTGTGCTTGTACTTTTGGGTTTTAATTTCTTTAAAAGTTTGTTTGACTTTCCCTTTACCTGTTTCCCTTATTTCTTTCTGCTTTGGTAAGAGGTTGTGTAAGTATATGTCAAAAATTTACATTTTGAGTTTCCATTAATTTTGTCGTGCCTTTTTTGGGGAAATTTGTGATCTTTCTGTCCACCAGATTGTTTTATGATCAAACCACCCTCCTTTATTTCCCCTTGTCCCTGCACTGCCAAATGTTCCTTTTTGCCTCCCCCTTTTTTTAAAGTGATTTGTTTCAGGAATTTTCAGTGACTTAATTACCTTGGAATTTTCAGTTTTGGAAACCCTTTTTAAATTTGGCTGTCAAGTAAAAATCTTTTGAAAAAAACAATCTCTCAAGGTTAAATTCTGCAAAAATTCAGTTCCTCAGTTTCTCATGCCCTTCATTCTATTTAGTGATGCCCCTTGGTCCCCCCCCAGACACCCAGTTGTGTGCCCCTCTTCTTTATTTTGCCCTTTTTCTTTTTTTACAAAATGTGTTTATCGGTGCCCGGAATTGTAACATCAAGTGACTTGGTCGGCTGATGTTCCCCCTGGGTATACATTTTTTGTTTTAAACCATTGCTGGATTTTTTGGTATTCTCCAATGTTGTCTTTCTTGTTTCAAACCCTTTAAAAAAGGTTTTTCAATTGATAGGGTTTTTGAGGTTTCCTTTTATTTTGCAAATTATTTTCTAGTTAATAAATTCCTGGGGCAGTGAGAAACACCCAAAATCTTGATAAAATTGGGGGGATGGGGTTGCATTTGATTTTTTAAAACCCGGTGGGAGCGAAAAAGCTCAATTGTTACCTCATCAAGCCATAGAACCTTCTTCCAGCTGATGTCAGGTCTCCCATGTGCCTTCTGGTAAATGCGAGCCACCTAAGCAAGACTTGTTGTCTATGGAGTCTCTCTAATGTTAGCTACTATAGCTTGTAGAGAACTTTTCAATCAAACATTTAAGTTTACAATCTAATACAAGTATATGTTATATGAAGTTATAACATTGAATTATTGACTATAGAGATTAGAGTATAACTAAAGGGTTAACTAAATAGTGCTTAAAAGCTCATGTTAGGGGAGCCACCAAAGTCATTATGAAGGTTAAAATGAGGTAAATGAGTAATGAACACCCCTTTAGAAAGTGAAGATAAACTGATGGGAAGCCAAACAGCCCTCATATGAAGCGGTGATAACATCGATGGGAGAATCTGCAGAACTCCACTATTAAAGAGGCGAGTGTTCAGAATAATGTGAGAATCAACATGTACTGTGTATGAAGTACTTGTGGCTGTAGTTGACTGGTTAAGATGATGAAGTTCTGCATATTAAGAGTTAGATGAGAGATGTGTCACTTAAGGTAACAGTTGCTCTAACTGATTGCTCCTCCATGGACTAAGACATTTTGCACACTCTGCAAATAAAGACATGTTCTGCATTCTCATCTGGCTCCATCACTGCCTTCTTTGAAGACACAGGAAAGTTCTTCACCACAACATCATTTTGTGAACCGCACTGTGAGTAAGAAGAGGCCGAGTGCACCAGAAGACAGGACGAGAACCTGGAAAACTGCACATTCAGTGGTGCCTAACAAAGGTCAGGGATTTTTTTAAACCAATAAAATCATGAAGTCACTAACAATTGACTAAGACTGTAATACACATTTCTTGTTTTCCTGCCTCTGAATGAACGAATGAATGATGGTCTGAGAGTCTTGAGTGTGCAGCATCCATCAAATTGAAACAGCAGAGTCAGCATATTTTTACTGAGCCATCTCTTAACTGGGAATTGCAGAAGAGAACGTTGGTTCCTTATGCAGAGGAGGTCTTTGATGAGTTCCAAAGCAGCAGGTGCATAAAAGTGCCCAGTTGTTGAGGAAACACTAGATAAACTATATGAGCTTCAGGGTCTTACAATGGTATAGGATAAGCCATTGGCCCGGAGACAAGTGTGAGATTAAGCTCTGAAGCCCAAATAGTGGGTGACAAAGGACATGATAAAGTATCAATGCACTAGAAGTGTGAATGAGAACATACACTGGGAGGAAGAAGAAACATTTTGTAGATTCCCATTTAAGAAGTTAAAATATGTAATAATAAGTTGAAAGCGATAGATACACTAGCTCAGCAGTACAGGTTTGTCTGGGAGCGATCTGTGGAAAGTTGGGCTTAGAGGTTTTAACACGAGACATAGAGAATAAACTGTACAGAGTCCGCAGATAAAAAAC
>NW_024379928.1:5000-13625 GCF_016835505.1 Polypterus senegalus
TATTTCGTATCAGTGCAATACGCTGCTTGTTAAAACGGATGACTCCCGCTCTTACGTGCAAGTCTGCGTGGATATTATGAACTATCGTATTTGTTCAAGTTCTATTTAAATTTTAAATAGAAGGAATTATTATTTAGTCGACAGAAATATCTTTGGTAGGAATGGTAAAAACAGACAGGAATATTATTCGTGAATAAATCAACTCAAACCTTAAACAACTTATAATATTTTGCTCTCCATAAAAATATATCCTGTCTAAATTATACAAGTTAGAGATAAAGTAAACGTTAAAAGAACAAACATTCAAATTTCTTTACTCTTATGTAATTTTATATAAAAAAAAACTTAGATTTTAAATATCCCAAAGATTTTGCTCTCCATAAAAATATATCCTGTCAAAATTATACAAATTCAAATATGAACATGCTGCATAACAAAACCTGGAAATATAAATAAAATGTGTTCCTTTCAGCAATAACAAATCAAATCATTCAGTTGTCTTTGCTCATATGTCATTTTAGAGCTGGACGCCTGGCATCTTTTTTTGGCCACAAGTTCGTTTATGTTTGGTGTGAGGTTCTGTGTTCTGGAGATTCTCAGGATGGATTGAAGGTGCTCATCAGTGAAGCGACTCCTGTGTGCTGTTTTGTTAGTCTTTATCACTGAGAAGAGCTTCTCACACAGATATGTGCTACCAAGCATGCACAAGGTTCGAGCCGCATGTAGACGGACTTTTTTTGTTCTTCAAAGTCACCAAAGCGCCGTGCAAACTCAGTGCGCGTGCGCTCAGTTTATCAGCAAAGTGCGGATTTGGGAACACCGTAGTGACGACTTGGTTTAACATTACTTGGCAACAGGGAAAGTGGGGGGCAAGGTGCACTGGTGCATTTGTGTCTCCCATAAAAGCAGCTTCACTTGAAATCACTTTGTGATTGTGCACGGGTTAAAACGTCCGCTGAAGTGTCAGATTCTTATTTAATTATGCTGCTTTCTGTATCTTCTGCATTGCATTCAGGTTACCCTGATGTTTTGTCTCATAGTGCGTCTTAGATTAAATTCTGTAATTACAGCCACATTAGCTCCACAAATGAGACACACGGGTTCAGTAAACATATACTCAGCCTCCCATCGGTTTTTAAAGGCTCTATTTTCAGAATCAACTTTTCTCTTCAGCATCGTGTGAGCTAGCCGCAATAACTTGCAGCATCATAAGGTAGACTTGATTAACGCGGTAAGTGTTCGGCAAGGCAGCTGAAGCGCTGCATTATGGGATCTGTAGTTTATTGTGTTACCAGCGCTTCATATACACGGGCTTTAATAACAATAATACAGTATATAAAATGATCTACGCGCCGGGCGGATGTGCCCTTGAGATTGACACATATGGACTAAATAGAACTTAAAAGATATATTTTTCAAATGTGATCGCAATTCAGATAGAGTTGACGCAGCACTACAGCCTGCATGCCTCAATAAGTCATCCTCCCTCGCTCTTACTTTTTACCGTTCATCTAATGATTACACTGAGTATGGCTTTACCAAAACAATCATTGATGGCGAATAAAGTATCCATTATTCGAGTATGTAGATCGGATATATATATATATATATATATATATATATATATATATATATATACACATACATATATATATATATATATATATATACATACACATATATATATACATATACATATATACATACATATATATATATATATATATATATATATACCATGCAGCGGAGAAGTAGTGTGTTAAAAAGCTAGAAAAAGAAAAGGGAACATTTTAAAAATAACTTAACAGGACTGTCAATATACAGTATTTGTTTTGTGAGTGTTACTGAGTGTTGCTGTCATCAAGGATTTGATTATCATTATTTCTTTCAATCAGGTTCGTATTTGTAGGATGTGTTGTGTTCAAGTTACATTCCGTGTTTGTCGATCGTTGTAAAGATGACAGGTTTCATTCATCGATTCGTTTCTTACTGCATCAATAAACAGCTCGTCTTCTTCTTTATCTGAGACCTGACACACTGCATGCACGGGTTTTTACACTGTCTTCCTTTAGCGGGACATTGCCTTTTTCCAACGTGTGCTTTGTTTCCGCAGTAGCTGGATTTATGAATATGCTTGTATGTATCAAACACTTCATATTTTTTGCTGCCTTTTCAATTGTGTAATTGGTTTTGTTCAGCTCTTTGGAACTGTTGCTTTTATCTGTGCACGCGTCAGTTCCGTGAGCCGCTCGGTGTACATGCATCGAAGGTTCCCAGCTGTGCTGGTGCCATCTCGTGCTATGTCCATGGCTGTAGTTAATGTTACCTTAGTCCTGGCACTTAAAACTTTCTCTCTCAGTTTCGCCGAGTTTGTGTCAAACACCACCCTGACCATCTCATCTTCCTCTCCATAAGCACAGTCCTTCACCCGTGAATATTTACCCGTGGCAGTTTGCTATTGGATTGCCGCTGACGGACGGACCTTATATGGGCAGGCACTAAATTACAAAAGCAAGCGGCAGCCTGTCTATGAACTTAATTTACAGTGTAGGTTTACATCGTGCTTTGTTTCCGAAGTAGCAGAACTCATGAATATGGTTGTATATGTCACTCACTCGCTTCTTATTGTTTCTCTGCCTTCTCAATAATATAATGCATGTTTTCTTGAGCACTTTTTTGAGGTCTTCCTGGTTTTCTATGTACTGCGTGATTACGTGGGAGGAGTGATAATGTCACACGAAACTCCGCCCCCACGGCGTTCAAGCTCATCTCCATTACAGTAAATGGAGAAAAACTGCTTCCAGTTATGACCATTACGGTAGAATTTCGATATAAAACCTGCCCAACTTTTGTAAGGAAGCTGTAAGGAATGAACCTGCCAAATTTCAGCCTTCCACCCACACGGGAAGTTGGAGAATTAGTGATGAGTCAGTGAGTGAGTGAGTCAGTGAGTGAGTGACTGAGGGCTTTGCCTTTTATTAGTATAGATATATATATATATATCTACATATCTATATCTATCTATATCTATCTATATATATATATATATATATATATATATATATATATATATATATATATATATATCTACATATGTATATCTATCTATATATATATATCTACATATATCTATATATATATATATATATATATATATATCTACATATATATACAGGGAGTGCAGAATTATTAGGCAGGTTGTATTTTGAGGATTAATTTTAATATGGAACAAACATAGTGCTATCAGTCAATCCAAAATGTTAATAAACCTGAAACCTGAATGTTTCACAACGGAAATGTGAGTGTGAACATCATCAGGGGAATACATATGTGCACAATTATTAGGCAACTATTAGTGTGCAGATTTATTATGCAACTAAAGGAAAAATGAAAATTTTCCCATCTCACTTGTTTATTTTCATCTGTTATAGTGAGAATAATAAACAAACACCTCAAAATTTACAAATAAACATCTCTGACATTTCAAAAAATAAATCAATCAATCAATGACCAATATACCACCCTTCTTGCCAATAACAGTCATAAGCCTTTCCATTCATGGAGTCTGTCAGTTTCTTGATCTGTTGACGATCAGCTTTTGTGGAGCAGTGACTACAGCCTCCCAGACACTCTTCAGAGAGGTGTATTGTTTTTCTCCCCGTAAATCTAGCGTTTAAGAAGTGCCCACAAGTTCTCGATAGGGGTTTAGGTCAGATGAGGAAGGGGGCCATGTCATTATTCCTTCATCTTTAAGGCCTTTACTGGCTGGCCACACAGTGGAGAACTTGATGCAAGTGATGGAGCATTGGCCTGCATAAAAATCATGGTCTTTTCCTGTATCACTGTTTGAAGAAAGTGTCTTGAAAAACTGCCAGTAGGTTTGGGAGTTGATTTTGAGTTCATCTTCAATGCAAAAGGTCCAACTAGCTCATCTTTAAAAATACCAGCTCATACCAGTACCCCACCTCCACGTTGGAGTGGAGCTCTGTGCCCATTACTGATCCACAGGTCCATCCATCTGGTCCATCAAAGTCACTCTCATCTCATCGGTCCATAAAACCTTTGAAAAAAATCTGTCTTCAAATATTTCTTGGCCCAGTTTTGACGTTTCAACTTATGTTTCTTGTTCAGTTGTGGTTGGGTTTCAGCCCTCCTTACCTTGGCCATGTCTTTGAGCACTGAACACCTTGTACTTCTGGGCACTCCAGGTAGGTTGCAGCTCTGGAATATGAAAGTACTGGAGGATAATGGGTTCCTGGTAGCTTCACGTTTGATTCTTCTCAAATCTTTGGCAGCTAATTTGCGTCTTTTGTTCTCAACACGTTTCTTGCGACCCTGTTGACTATTTGCAACAAAATGTTTGATGGTTCTGTGATCACACACCAATATCTTAGCAATTCCAAAAGTGCTGCATCCCTCTGAAAGACTTTTTACAATTTTGACTTTTCAGAGTCAGTTAAATCTCTTTTTTGGCCCATTTTGCCTGAGGAAAACTAGCTGCCTAATAATTCTGCACACCTTGATATAGGGTGTTGATCTCCTTAGGCCACACACTCCCTCATTACACAAATACACATCACCTGACGTGCTTAAATCCAATAAGCATTCAAGTTAATACAGCTCGGAGTTGGAATATACGCATTAAAAATGATGATATGGTCAAAATATTCACTTGCCTAATAATTGTGCACACAGTGTATCTATACTAATAAAAGGCAAAGCCCTCACTCACTCACTCACTCACTGACTCATCACTAATTCTCCAACTTCCCGTGTGGGTGGAAGGCTGAAATTTGGCAGGTTGATTCCTTACAGCTTCCTTACAAAAGTTGGACAGGTTTTATATCGAAATTCTATGCGTAATGGTCATAACTGGAAGCAGTTTTTTTCCATTTACTGTAATGGAGATGAGCTTCAACGCCGTGGGGGCGGAGTTTCGTGTGACATCATCACGCCTCCCACGTAATCACGCAGTACATAGAAAACCAGGAAGACCTCAAAAAGCGCTGAAGAAAACATGCATTATATAATTGAGAAGGCAGCGAAACAATAAGAAGCGAGTTCTGCTACTTCGGAAACAAAGCACGATGTAAACCTACACTTTAAATTAAGTTCATAGACAGGCTGCTGCTTGTAATTTAGTGCCTGCCCATATAAGGCCATCCGTCAGCGGCAATCCAATAGCAAACTGCCACGGTAAATATTCACGGGTGAAGGACTGTGCTTATGGAGAGGAAGATGAGATGGTCAGGGTGGTGTTTGACACAAACTCAGCGAAACTGCCAGAGAAAGTTTTAAGTGCCAGGACTAAGGTAACATTAAATAAAGCTATGGACATAGCGCGAGATGGCACCAGCACAGCTGGGAACCTTCGATGCAAGTACACCGAGTGGCTCACGTGAACTGATGCAGTGCACAGATAAAAAGCAACAGTTCCAAAAGCGCTGAACAAAAACCGAATTACACAATTGAAAAGGCAGCAAAAAATATGAAGCGTCTGATAAGCATATTCATAAATGCAGCTACTGTGGAAACAAAGCACACGGTGGAAAAAGTCAATGTCCCGCTAAAGGAAGACAGCGTAAAAAAAAACCCGTGCATGCAGTTTGTCACATCACAGATAAAAAGGAAGACGAGCTGTTTATTGATGCAGTAAGGAACTAATCGATGAATGAAACCTCTTATCTTTACAGCGATTGACAAACACGGAATGTAACTTGAACACATCGTACAAATACGAGCCTGATTGAAAGAAATAATGATAATCAAATCCTTGATGACAGCAACATTCAATAACACTCACAAAACAATTACTGTATATTGACAATCATGTTACGTTATTTTTAAAATGTTCCCTTTTCTTTTCATAACTTCTACTTCTCCACTGCGATACGGGTATATATATAAATGTATATCTATAGCCCGATCTACAATATATACTTTAGCATAGACAAGCGGTGGCGCAATTGTAGAGTCTTAAGCCTCTAACGCCGACATTGAGGTTCGATTCGAGAGGGATGTACTGACTATGTACGCGCGCTACCCGATTCATTTTACCTTCCCATCTCCTTGGTTTGGGACGTATGAAAAAATATTAGGTTAACGCAGAATCATGTTACGTTATTTTAAAATTTTCCCTTTCTTAGCACAAGCACAGTTGAGAAGCTTGATGCATGTACTCCATAACGCGTTAAAAAATAACGCATTTAATCACACTTTCAATTCCAAGCAAACGGGAACTTTTGTCAATGCATGATTTCCTGGTACATCCATTACACTGATGCACACATCACAGCTACAAAAATGTTAGAGTCGGAATAAAGCGCGTTCCTACGACTGATCATTTCGACTACCCGAAGCCTTGATAAAAGCATGGTTTTGTGCACACTGAAAAGCAAGCAAAATTAGATGCATTACAGAAAGCGGACTTACTGGGGATCATTGGACTTCCGTGACCGTTAGTAATTCTAAATACATCTAATTACAAAATGTTCAATGATCACACTGTTTTAGCCTAATGTACAAAATAATTTTGGCTAATGTTACTCAGAGTTTAAAGAGTAAGCTGGTCAAATTACCTTTTATGTTTCTGACTTATTTTTTTAAGAAGAAAAACTGCACTTTATGGTGAAATTTTGGTTATTATTATTTAAAGACAATACTATTCTGAAAATGTACTTAAACTACCACTTTATTTTTAAGTCTGCCCAATTTTAACCAGGGATGATATTTTTGTTTCTGTTTTGAATTCAAATGCAGTTTAAAAGCTTTTTTTTTTCAGAAATTAAAACAGCTTCAGTTTACAATATTCATGTCCATGTCTATTATTTGATTCTGTAAGCCCACTAAAACCGTTTTAAATAAATAAAAAAAAAACATTTGCGATTTGGGGCAAATTTACGTAGCGATTACATACGATTAATCAAGATTAATTCTTACACAGCCTCTAATTAATTGGATTAATTTTTTAATCGAGTCCCACCCCTAATATATATATGTAGATATATATATGTAGATTTGTATATATATGTGTATATACAGTATATATAGATATGTATATGTTGTATATACAGTATGTATGTATATGTATATATACACACATATATATATATATATATATACATACACATATATATACATATATATATATATATATATATACACATATATATATATACATATACATATATATATACATATACATATACATATATACATATATATACTGTACATAGCAAAATCCCCGCACTTTGCAGCGATGAAGTACTGCTTTTAAATTTTTATTAAGAAGAAAAGAAAACCTTTTTAAACTGAGGGAAAATATACCAGGATCTCTTTGTATACCACGTTGTCAGTTCAGCACTCCGGTTGTAATATGACCAAGCTGTGCACTGAGCTTACTTTTGAGAATGCAACATATAGTTGTCCATGAGAACAGCAATGTTGCCTCAAATCAATGGCAACCTTTTGTAGGGTCTGTCCCTGAGACTTATTACTTGTCATCGCGAAGCAGAGCCTTACTGGAAATTTGAGGCATTTGAATTGAAATGGGAGATCAGAGGGTATAACGGTGATGTGAGGAATACATTCCGAGTGTGGCGCTCTGCTGTTTTTTTGTGTAGCTGCCTTCACACAGCTTTTCCGCTGCTTTATAAACAAACGCCATATAAGGCCGTCGTTTCTCCTTGCTTCGCGGTTCTGTACTGTTTTATTGTTCATTTATTACGATTGCTATAGTTATTTTGTAGCTATTTGAGACTTACTTTACTGTTCAGGTACCCATTTCCTTTATTTAATCCGCGGCTTGCACGCTACTTTCTGTTCGTTTATTAAGATTATAGATATTTATTGATTCCCTTCTTTAGCTGACTGCCTGCTCATATAAGGCGCTCCGCTGGTTTTTTGTGAAGCAGCCTTTACACAGCTTATCTGCTGTTTTATAAACGAATGACATACAGTCCTGATCAAAAGTTTAAGACCAATTGAAAAATGGCAAAAAATCATATTTTGCATGGTTGGATCTTAACAAGGTTCCAAGTAGAGCTTCAACATGCAACAAGAAGAAAGGGAGTGAGACAAAACATTTTTTGAGCATTCAATTAATTGAAAAAAAAACGATTAAATTGAAACAGGCTGTTTTACAGCTGATCAAGATTTTAGGACCATATGCCTTTAAAAGGCCAAATCTGTGCAAAGATGTGGATTCATTGCCATTTTCTGGCAGGTAGTCACACGTTCTGATGGCAAAGGCAAAAAACTCTCCCTTTTTGAACGTGGTCAGTTGTTGAACTGCATAAGCAGGGTCTCTCACAGCGCGCCATCGCTGCTGAGGTGGGACGCAGTAAGACAGTCATTTGGAATTTCTTAAATGATCCTGAGGGTTATGGAACAAAAAAGTCAAGTGGAAGACCCAAAAAAATTTCACCAGCACTGAGCCGGAGGATCCAATTGGCTGTCCATCAAGACACTGGACGATCCTCGACCCAAATTAAGGCCGTTACTGGTGCTGACTGCAGCCCCATAACCATCAGATGGCATGTGAGACTGAAGGGCTTCAAAAACAAAAAACGTCTTCAAAGACCTCGTCTCCTTGAACGCCACAGAACTGCTCGTTTGGATTTTGCA
>NW_024379929.1:0-5895 GCF_016835505.1 Polypterus senegalus
GGAGTGGGCGGCCGTCGGGTTGGGCCAGCGGACTGGGGGCCGGGGCGGCGGCGCCCGTCCCGCCCGGCGGGGCGTTCCCGGGGCGACTCTGGGCAGCGCGGGCCCTTCCGTGGATCGCCCCCAGCTGCGGCCGTCGGCCTGCCCCCGGGCCCCTACCTCCTCTCCCGTTGCGGGGGGGCCTGGGGGCGGCGTGGCCTCGGCGGCGCCTGGCAGCTGCAGAACTGGTGCGGACCGGGGGAACCCGGGCTGTTTAATTAAAACAAAGCATCGCGAGGGCGGAGAGTGGTGTTGGCGGATGTGATTTCTGCCCAGTGCTCTGAATGTCAAAGTGAAGAAATTCAATAAAGCGGAGTGGCAGAGGGAGTAACTAGGAACATGGGGGCCCCCGGTTCTTTTCTTGTCCTCTTGCCTACTATCTAACAAATCATAGCCAAATCTCAAATTGGCTGAGCAGCGCAAATAGGCGTTTGAACAACAATATGAAAATATGGATTTGGAAATCGAAGCAAAAACCCGGTTGATGATAAAGTCCTCATCCCTATGATCAGAACCAACAAAGAAATGATGATTCCTTGACCTGATTCAAAACAATACTACACATGGATGTAGTCAGAACATAAAATAAATTTGGGAAACCACATATGTATGTGGCTACCAACAACGAAATAATCAATAAAGACTTACAAACAAATGTGCATTATTATTTAGGCGTTCACACTTAATGCTGGTGAACCTCTTACACCCCTCCATGTCTATGACCCAAGACATGGTTTGTAAGATAGGGTCTTTTGATATGATCAATAGAGATAGAAACACATGGATGACTATCTCGAACACCCCCTCTCCCTTTTGGCCCAGAAGGAAAAGGTTGTAAAGATTGGGTACAAGGATTTTTCTGGTTGGACATGTCCCAGAATATCTAAGTAAAAGGCGGATAAGATGCTACAACAGTCCCACTACGACCGACATCGGCAATCCCAATCCTATAATTATATACTATAATAATAATAATAAGTATACATGTTATGATATGATATGATGATTAATATATTATGATTGATTATAATCCCTTCTCCCTCTCTCTCTTGATTACAGATCAAAAAGTGAAACATGGAAATAGATACAATGGAATCCTAGTGATCTCAATTCCAGAAGAAATATATTTTTTGCATGATCTGTGGACAACACATTAAATCATTGCTAAGGCTTGTGAAACACTATAATAATAAGCATCATAAGTGTCCATCTTCTTTAGATGAAAAATGCAATAAAACAAACAAAATATCACTCTATAATATGCCATCCTCTAGATGTAGCATAAAAAGAAAAGTACAATAAATCCTCAAATGTCCAAATGTGATAATCAATTTAAAAACAAAGGGCCTTAGTCAACATAAGGCATAGACACTTGAAGTGACACAGCCGTGACTGGGGACATTGAACATGGGATATCCGAATATAATACAGAGATGGAAGAATTCTGCTCACCATCTCAGAATGGGAAAGCAGATGAAATCAATATGGCATTACCATTCTCCGTCAGAGCATACTCATCGATGACTGCATGAATTTGAACCTGGCGGATATCTGGATAGATACGTTTAAATCCACTGACAAAGAAAGTAGCTGGAAGAAACCACTTACCTCGTACTGGAAAGATTGGTTGACAACCCTAAAAATATGGAAAAGGATAAGCCCAGATCCACTCCTAATCCCAACCAAAACAAGAAAATACCAAAAAGAATCCTTAAAAAATATCGATATAAGAGGACACAAACTCTATATTTAAGAGATAGAGGCCACTTGGCATCAGAAATACTCGATGGTATATCTCGCACCAAATGTGTCATCCATCCAGGATGAATTATACAATCACTTTAATGGCATATGGGGTGTCAAGGCGACTCTACTTCAACCCCTATTCATACCTGCACACTCTATTGGAAACCTCAGCCTTCATCTAGCCTATTTCCAAATGGAGTTGGCCGCATTAAGCATATTAAAGCGACTGGCAGCAGGTCCTGACAGGATCAACAAAGGTAATTTATTGGCATTGAAAAATGAGAACACGACTTTAACCAAGTATACAACCTATGGCTGTTGGCGGGAGCTATTCATCCACCTTTAAAAGGCAGGACTGTACTCCTGCCCAAATCCTTGGACAGCAAAAGCTTAAAAATATCAATAACTGGAGACCAATAACTATTGGATCTCTAATAACAAGAATCTTCTCAAAAATATTATACATGGGGAATGAAAGAAGTTTCATTGAGTCCAGACAAAAGGATTTATGGACACAGCAGGATGTTCTGAAAACATACAAATATTAAAAGGGGACCTTGGCGAACAAAAGGGGAAAACACCAACCCCTGGCATGGTGTTCATGACTTGAAAAAGCATTGATCTATATCTCATAAATACCTGTTTGGTTTTGAAATTATGAAACTCGATGGGCACACCCATCACTATTCAGAAATATAATACGGGGCACCCACTACAGTGGAAACAATGGGGAAACCCCAAAGAAATCAACATAATGAGAGGTGTTAAACAAGGGGGCCCATTTTCGCTATTTTTCAAAAAGCGATTGCCCCTCTAATACATAATTAGAAGCGGAAGGCAAAGGAACCACACTTGGTGGAACAAAAACTACAATGGCCTTCGAATGATCTGGTCATCATAGGCAACACCTGGGCGTATAAACGGAATCCTCAACATCCTAAGCGAATTCTGTAAAGGTTCCGGTTGAGACCCCAAACCCAAACCCAAATGTAAAGGCTTCTTCCTAACATGGAAGAACCCGGAAAATGATAATCAAAAGACTAATTTTTGGGAAACTAGATGGCATAGAAGTAAAGAGGATATCTTTAAAGACCTATTACATACCTTGGAATCAAAGTGAACCAAGGAAAGGCATATTTATAGAGACCCCTTCGATATGGTCAATTGGGTCATATTTGGCAAGTCAGCACTCAAGCCTTACAAAGGTAACATCCTTACAATCATGTTTCCCGCGTGTTATATATTCCTTGACCAACACAAAATTAAATCTCATGGTCCCCAAGAATTGACACTCTTATAAGAAAGACTGTCAAAGCGTGGTTGCACCTCATTATACGAGAATGGAATTCTATTTTCCCAGGAATATCAATGGAGGCCTTAAGTATCGATAAACTGGAGCCATTATCTTGAAATCCTCCTTTAAAATCATGGGAAAATGGCACTAACGGGCGACCCTTTTTTGAAAGAAATTTATACCATCAAAAAAATACCAGATCAATTACAAACATCGGGAAACTTGTGGTGGACAGGGCACCCCTGGATAAAACAAGAATATTATTAAAAGACTTTTTGAAAATCCTTTATCGAGTGATGTCCCAGCCAAACTCCGTGACTGGAGACAATCCGAATTCGAAACTTGGAAAAATCTACCACTTCAGGGACAAGGAACCCTTCTCTTTGAAAAAGACAAAGTGAGCAATCACTGGATTACAAATAATAAATGGAGGGAAACAAGGCCAATTTATTGGGTTACAAACAGGCCAATGTTTTCCCAGTACTGAGGCATCCTTAGAGGCAAAGGGGGAACCTCCTTCTGCAGAAAAAATGAGCATCCCAAAACCCTTTCTGTACTTGGTCAAGTACAGCAGGGACCAAAAAACAGAGAATATCAAGACACATAAACTGTGCGATGTGCTCAAAACCGAATGTGAGACACTGGAATGGACAGTATATAAAGAACAAACTATAAAACTCCAAAATGGCAAAACTTTAAGGCCAGACATCATTCTAATCAAAAATAATGGCCATTATTATTATAACAGTGAGATATGAAACCAAATTAAGGAAGCTATAAAAGCTAAAACCTCTAAAATATCAAAATATGAATCATATCTCCAATCTGTTAAGGAAATTATTTGAGTCCATAAAGTTCAGACATTTGGCTAATAGTAGGTCCAGAGGTAAATGGTTCGAATTCAATAACGAACTATTAAAAATCGATTGGACTCTCGGCACCTGGACTCTTCAGCTAGACTCATGAACAGGAGCTTATCATTCATAGAAAATACTCACTGCCTTTTTCCAGATGAGTCTAATGGAACATAGAGTCATATAATTTGGCATAATTGGTTTTTATATAGTTGGTATTTGGTTTAATTATATTGGCATGTCTACTCATACGACCAGTATAAACCTTCCTTCTTCGAAATACATAATCAAAACACCTTGTATTATCCTCCTCTCATCAAAAAAGAATAAAACGTCTAAAAGATATAAAAGGGGGCCTATTCAAAATACCCTTGATTTAACCATATCATATAAAGGATTGGATGGATTAGTCCTAACATTTCCTTATAGGTCTCTTTGCCACTGATTGTACAGCCTTTGTTATGAACCCCAATCCCCCACGGCAACATACCTTAAATCCCCCCGGGGGCCAACGATGGCCCTCCTGGCTTAAAATGATCCCTCCGGGCCCCAAAAAACATTTATAAAATCTCTTGATTTTCCCCTGCCCCCCCTGGGGCTTGCTGCGGGGGGCGATGGGGTGGGGTTTTTCCGGGGGTACTGGGTCGGGGGTTGTTAAAGGTGGGCCGAGGGGCACGTTTGGGCGGGCAATATTTTTTCCCGGAAGGCTCCCCGGCTTTAACTGCCAAATGCCTCGTCATCTAATTGTCCGGAAAATGGATGGCAGATTCCCCTGTCCCCCTACTATCTGCGAAACCACACCCAAAAGGGCGGGCTTGGCAGAATCAGCGGGAAAAAAACCCTGTTGACGACTCTAGTCTGGCACTGTGAAGAACATGAGGCAGAAAATGGGGCCCGGCCGGGCCATGGGCGCCCCGGGGGGTACCCTCTCTTATGTTTTCACTCACCCGGTGGGGGGGGGGGGGGCCCGGGGGCCCCCAAATCGGGGTCAAACCCCTCGGGCCGCTCCGGGGACAGTGGGGGGGGGAGTTTGCGGGGGGGTCCCTGTCACCGTAGCCGGTGTCCTAGGGAGTCAGGGGCCAGAAACCCCCGTGGAGCAGAAGGGCAAAAAACTAAAACAGTCTTGATTTTCAGTATGGTACAGACCGTGGCGGGCCTCCACCTTCTGGGTTTTTTGGGGTTTTAAGCAGGAGGTGTCAGAAATTAAAAGGGGAAAAGGCTTGGGCCCGCGTTCTAAGCGCTCGCTTTTTGATCCTTGTTGGCTCTTCCCATCATTGTAAGCAGAATTCAAAGCGTTGGATTTTCCCCACTAAAGGGACGGAGGGTGGGGTTTGGGCGTGGGAGACAGGTTGTTTCCCACTTTTATGTTTTTGTCCCCTGAATCCTGCCATCGGGAGGGGCCCCGGGTTCAGACATTTTTGTGGCTTTGGAGAGGGCCAATGGTGGAAAACTACCATCTGGATTTGGGCTGAAAACCTCTAAGTCAGAATCCCTCCTAAACTGCGATACCCTGGCCCCCGAGGCCCGTGGGAGGATGGCGGAGGCCCCCTCCCGGGGGGGACCCCTGGGGGGCCTAGGGGGGCGGGGCGGCCGGATGGGTACGCTCCTCTTCCTCTTTTTGCACCGCTGCTTCATTGGGAACCGGTCTAAATTTCGTGAGCGACCTGATTCCCCAAAGTGGGGGAAAAAATCAGGGGTCATCAAAAAAGGGCCCTTTGAAATTTTTGGGAGAGGACATTTGAAATTTTGGGGTTCAGGGGGTTTAAAAATGGGACTTAGAAAATTTCAGGGTTGGAAGGGGGTTTAGGGACAGAAAATTTGAGAGGTTGAGACGGGGTCTCGGGGACAGAAATATTTGAAGGGTTGAAACAGGGGGGCATCAAAAAAAAGGGGGCAAAAATTTTGAAGGTTCAGGCAAGGGTCATCCCGGGGGCTTAGAAAGTTTTGGGGTTCAGGCAGGGGGTC
>NW_024379930.1:0-7215 GCF_016835505.1 Polypterus senegalus
GGAAAAAACAAGGTGAGGGGCCCAATCACCCCCTGGGGGAGGTGCGAGGACGGGAATGATTTGTGATTGATTATTGTTGTTTTATGAGTATAGTGGAGAGAGGGCTTTTGACTGTGGAATAATAAAGTCAAATTTTGGGACTTTACCTGTGGGAGTCGGGACAAGGGTTCAAGGGAGCAATAGTGCCCCTGTCTGTCACTATATATATATATATATATATATATATATATATATATATATTTTATTGTCACGCACGCGGGTAGGGTCATATTGACAAACACCTGGAAACCCATTCGCCAGGGAATGGCGGGTATTAACTTTCCTGTTTCCCTGAAAAGAAAGACCTTCCGCACCATAGTTTGATTGATGCGGCGATTTCGCTCTTCCTCCGCATCTTGCCCTGACGCACCCTTTTCCCATCCTCCTTTGGTCCTTCCCAGCATTCCCCCTTCCGCTCCACCCCATATGGTCGAGCCAGGAGGGCGCGCCGCATTATGAACTGTTTGTTTATAATTTTAAAGGGTTTTTGCGGCGTAAAGTGGGTCGAAACCCCAAACCTTATTGCTGTCTCCTCGGTCCTTCACATCTGGCGAGTCGGCAGGATAGGATCCCGGAATGACGGAGGGACAGGACTCAACAGGGTTGCAGGCGATGAAGACAGCCCCAGGCGCTGAAGCTTGCGCAGCCGCCACCACCGGAGCGGGAGGCCACGAAGGGCCGGTTAGTGGAAGCCCAACGGGGGGAACAGACCCGCCCAGGTAGCCCCCCTCCTTAGCCCCGGCGGCCTTCGGAGGACGGGACCCCGCTTTCCGGGCATGTTTGAGAGGAGGCCACCCGAACGGTGGCGCGTCCGAGTGGGCGCCATCCTGGCGCAGCCTGAAGGGCGTGCCAGGGCCTATATGCCCTTTCCTGAGGAGGAGGCCGCAATTACGACCTCCTCGCCCAAATACTGGCCCACGGATTGCCCGGGGCCAGCAGGGGGGCCCATGGCGGAACGGGCTTTGACCTGAAAGCCCGCCGCCGCTTAGCTCGAAGTTCTGGGGCAAGATGGGCCGCTCTACGCCGAGGGACCCCACGGGCGGAAAGTGGTCGAGCTGGGGCCTGTGAGGCCTGGTCAATGCGATGCCCAGTTCCCCGCCCAGCAGGTCCGGGACACCCCTTTCAGAACATGTCGGGCCTCCCGACGTCCGGGAGCGCCAGTTGGCGGTCCTCCACTTGGGGTCAGAAAGCCTCCCTCGCTGAACCGCAGGGACGGGGGGCCCACCCTGAGCCCCTGGGGACGCGCTGCAGAAGCCCAGCCAGAGCCAGAGAGGGCCGGGACCGCCACTGTTTCAAGTGTGGCGAGACCGTCACCTGTTACCAAACTGCCCGATCAATCCCCTCCGAGCCTAGGACTGCAGCTGGACGCCGCCGGAGAGGTATTGTCCCCCGCCGCATCCCTTTTGGCAAAGTCCGGACCGTGGAGTGGTGTTAAATGGGCACGCCGTGGTGGCTTTGTTTGATTCCGAGCACATTACCATTGTTGCTCGCCGTTTTTCTTCCGCAACAGTGGTTAAAACAGCATTTGTTGGTCACTTGTGTGCATGGGGACTAGGTCATATCGTTCCGCCACTGCTATGTCACCTGGGGGGAACCAATCCAAATGACGGTCGCTGTGTTACCTGACCCCTTCCCAGTGATTTTGGGACAAGACTGGTCTAAGAATCAGCGGAAGCCATTCGCCGCCCCCCTCTTTGGGATCTTGTTATGAGGGAAGCACCCTCCCGCGCCTCCACGCTGGTAAAGGGCGGGGCCCTATCGCCTGGTGTCTCGGGGACTTTCATGGGCTACGGACCTTGACCGAAGATTCCCCGAGAAGGGACTACCCAGGAACTTCCCGGCCAGGCCCCAAGACCTCCCCGCCTGGACATCAATTCGGTCCACGCCTCCTTTAAGAGGAGCAGTGGAATGATGACTCCGGCGCTTGCCCGGGAATGCGTCGCTGCCAACAGCTCAACAGCGGACGGATCCACACCAGGGGAACCCTTCTTGTCCTTGAGAATGATCTGTTGTACCGAGTGGCTACCCATGGGGGCGAGTGCTATTCCGCTACCTTTCCCGGGGCGGGAGATATGGGCATGCTCACCTCCAGGCGCCCACCCGGGCCGAAAAACACTGGAAGGATTAAGCCCGCTTACTGGCCTGGGATCAAGAGGAGGCCCGGTTCTGTCAATCCTGTCCGAGTGCCAAAACCGCAGATCCTGGGGGGCCCGTGTTCTAGTCCCTTTCCCTCGTGGACATCCCTTGAAAGGATAGGGGTCGACGGTGGGACCCTGGAGCCCTCAACCCGTGCCAAGATATCTAGTCATGGTGGACTATGCCCCCCGGGGTACCAGAGGGGGTTTCCCCCCGGCCCGCTAAACTAAAAGCATCGCACGGAACTGGTTTTCGACCGGCGCATGTCCGCGAGGTCCTCACGACCAGGGTACGCCCTTCACTTGGGATACGTCAAGGAGGTGGGCCAAATTACTGCAGATAAAGCACCTGAAAGCGGGTTATCACCCGCAAACTGACGGGTTGGTCGAACGGTTTAATCGGACGCTTTAAACAGATGCTCCGCAGGTAGTCAGGGCGGACGGCAGGGAAATGGGACCAGCTCCTCCCGCCGTTTTTTGCCACCGAGGTACCCCAGGCCCACAGCTTCTCCCCATTTGAATTGCATCGGGCGCAACCCGGGAATCCTCGACATCCTAAAGAAGGCTGGGAGGCCGAGGCTCTTCCTCCTCTAACATTTTGGACGTAGCCCAACCTGCCCGGACCCACCAAAAGATCAGGCCCCCCCAAAAGAGCACGTGACTCCGGGCGCAAACAGCCAGGCCCGGTGTTACAACCGCAACTCCCCTCAGGGAGTTCCGCCCGTGGACCCAAAGTATGGTGTCGTCCCACCTCCCACCTCGGCTGCTCGCCACTGGGAAGGGCCCACGAGGGTTTAAAGGGGAGAAAGGACCGGGCCGACATTTGGTGAAACAGCCCAACCGTCGACCCAGGAGAGGATCTATCACGGGCCCAAACCCGTTAAAGCCCTGGAGAGATAGAGAGGAGCCCCCAGTCCCATAGGTCACTCTCCTTTCGGCAAGCACAACTGCCCAACCTCGCGAAGAGCTGACCCCCAAGCGCGGCAGGAGTTACCCAAACACCTCGAGCCATCCCCCAGGTAGTGAGCGAGCACCGGACGGCTGATTGCCCAATATATAGTCACGGGGCCTGGGGATCGTCCGGAGAGGCCCTACCCGACTCGGAGGCAAACGCCAAAAGGCAACTGAGGTGAAACTTATGTTGGACATGGACATAATTGAAGAGAGCCATAGTCCCTGGTCCAGCCCTATTGTCCTCGTCTCCAAGCCAGACGGTCTGGAGGTTCTGTAACGACTTGACGCCTGGGAAACAGATCTCCGTTCGATGCCTACCCCATGCCCGCATTGACGACCTCCTTGAGCGCTGGGTACGGCTCGGATCGACTACCCTGACATGACAAAGGGTATTGGCATTCCTTAACGGCATCCGCGAGAAAACGGCCTTTTGCACCCCCTGGGGGACTGGCAGTACAAGGTCCTCCCATTTGGGCTGCACGGGCCCCGCACCTTCCAACGCCTGGTAGACAGAGTGCAAGCTCCCACAGTCCTATAGTGCCCCCACTGGGTGAGCTGTCATCTATTCGCACCTGGGGGGAGCATCTACTGCAGGTCGCAGCTGTCTCCAACACTGTAAAGCCGCCTCCGATAAACCCCGAAGTGTTTTTGGATTAAAGGAGGCCAAATTTTAGCTACCCCGGACAAGGACATGCGGGCCCCAGAGCTCAAAGTTAAAGAATCTTAGAATGGCCCCGTCCGAATACCAAGAAAAAGGGAGGCTTTCTTGGGGCTTTGGTTACTACCGCCGTTTGTTCCCCGCTTCTCCAAAAAGCAGCACCCTTGACTGACCTGCAAAAGGGCGCCCCATACGTGGTGTGGACCGACAAGGCAGAACACGCTTCAGTGACCTAAAGAAGGCCCCAACGCGGCACTCGTGAAAGTCACTTTGGGCTCCCGCTTATCTCCAGACCCCGCCGGGCACAGGCCTGGGGCCGTGTTTAGCCAAAGGTGAGGTGCTGAGCACCTGTGATGTACCTAGCCCGGGAACTGGGTGGAGCGGGGGACCGTACGCTGCAGTGGGGAGGGAGGCCTTGGCCATTGGGGGGCAGTGACCCATTACATTACCTGCTGGGTCGAATCTCTGGTGACTGATCCGCGCACTTCGTGGATGTCCCTACACAAAGAGTTTTAATCCGCGGGGCACCAGGTGGTTCCTGGACTTACAGCCGAAGTTCCGCACTTATCGCGGGTACCCTTCAGGCCAATGCCGTGCCTCTCTCTCGATTCACGACCTCCGGTTATCCGCCCACCGACGGTCCTGGCTAAGGGGGGTTGTCACGCACGCCAGTAGGGGCGGATTGATTCGATAACACCTGGGAAACCCTTCCGCCAGGGGAATGCGGGGATTAACTTTTTTTCCCTGCTCCCGTAGAAAGAAAGACCTTCCTGCACCATAGGCTTGATTGATCAGGTACTTCTCTTCCTCCGCCATCTTGCCCCCTGACGCATCCCTTTCCCCTCTCCTATGTCCTTCCCAGCATTCCTCCACTTCCAGCTCCATTTTAAAAATGGCAGACGCTAGGAGTCGGCCAAGATTATGAACTGTTTGTTTATACCTTTGACTGTTTTTTTTTTGCTGTGTACAATATACGGGCCGAAACCCCAACCTTATTGCTGTCTCCTCGGGCCTTCACAAAAAATATATACAGTGTATCCAGAAAATATTCACGCGCATCACTTTTTCCACATTTTATGTTACAGCCTTATTCCCAAAAATGGATTAAATTCATTTTTCCTCAGAATTCTACACACAACGCCCCATAATGACAACATGAAAAAGCTATTGAGGTTTTGCAAATTTATTAAAAATAAAAACTGAGAAATCACATGTACATAAGTATTCACAGCCTTTGCTCAATACTTTGTCGATGCACCTGGCAGCAATTACAGCCTTAAGTCTTTTGAATATGATGCCACAAGCTGACACCTCCTTGGCAGTTTCACCCATTCCTCTTTACAGCACCTCTCAAGCTCCATCAGGTTGGGTGGGAAGCGTCAGTGTACAGCCATTTTTAAAATCTCTCCAGAGATGTTCAATCAGATTCAAGTCTGGGCTCTGGCTGGGCCACTCAAAGACATTCACAGAGTTGTCCTGAAGCCACTCCTTTGATATCTTGGCTGTGTGCTTAGGGTCATTGTCCTGATGAATGTGAACCGCTTCAGTCTGCGGTCATGAGTGCTTTGGAGCAGGTTTTCATCCAGGATGTCTCTGTACATTGCTGCAGTCATCTTTCCTTTTATCCTGAAAAACATCCCCACAGCATGATGCTGCCACCACCATGCTTCACTGTAGGGATGGTATTGGCCTGGTGATGAGCAGTGCCTGGTTTCCTCCAAACGTGACACCTGGCGTTCACACCAAAGAGTTCAATCTTTGTCTCATCAGACCAGAAATTTTGTTTCTCATGGTCTGAGAGCCCTTTCAGTGCCTTTGGCAAACTCAGGCGGGCTGCCATGTGCCTTTTACTAAGGGTGGCTTCCGTCTGGCCACTCTACCATACAGGCCTGATTGGTGGATTGCTGCAGAGATGGTTGTCCTTCTGGAAAGTTCTCCTCTCTCCACAGAGGACCTCTGGAGCTCTGACAGAGTGACCTTCGGGTTCTTGCTTATCTCTCTGACTAAGGCCCTTCTCCCCCGATCGCTCAGTTTAGATGGCTGGCCAGCTGTAGGAAGAGTCCTGGTGGTTTGAACTTCTTCCATTTCACAGGATGATGGAGGCCACTGTACTCATTGGGTCCTTCAAAGCAGCAGAATTTTTCTGTAACCTTTCCCAGATTTGTGCCTCGAGACAATCCTTTCTCGGAGGTCTACAGACAATTCCCTTTTGACTTCATGCTTGGTTTGTGCTCTGACATGAACTGTCAACTGGGGACCTTCTATAGACAGGTGTGTGCCTTTCCAAATCATGTCCAATCAACTGAATTTACCACAGGTGGACTGCAATGAAGCTGCAGAAACATCTCAAGGATGATCGGAAACAGGATGCACCTGGCTCAATTTTGAGCTTCATGGCGGGACTGTGAATACTTACATGTGCTTTCTCAATTTTTTATTTTAACAAATTTGCAAAAATCTCAAGTAAACTTTTCATGTTGTCATTATGGGGTGTTGTGTGTAGAATTCTGGGAAAAAATTAATTTAATCCATTTTGGAATAAAAGAAGACAGACCAAAAATTGAATACACAATTTAACAGTTGTTATCTCTAGGCTTTTCTGAAGTTGAATTGAATTAAGGGAATAATATTTATTGAGATGTTATCTCAGACGATGTCATTACTTGCATGAATGAAACCAGCTACACTGGCTGCAGTTCTTGAAGAAATCAAAATGGCATGCATATCAGTTTCACTGGACACGTCGGCCAGCATTGTTCAAATAGTTGTTTGCCATAATCAAGTGTCTGGACACTCATGGCAACCATTTAAGCACCTGCTGTAAATGTAGAAGTCAAAAGTGACATAAATTCATCCTTGATATTTGTATAAATTTAATATCATGACTTTAATACAGGTTTGTCTTTTTTTTTGAAGTGTGTATACATTTGCCCTCCTCTGTGTATATATCTTAAAAGCATTATAGGCATCTGGGCAAAGCAGTGCACTGGGGCTACCACCTACACAACTACTCACAGGAATTAAAGTGTAAATGGTCTCAAATTAAGCATATATTTATTGTATTGGTACTTCCAACAAATCAGTGTTTAAACTTTTAAAAAACCTGCTGTACAGCAAAGATTAATCAACACAAATATTTGAACAGTATAACATGAGCCTTGAAAAACCCCAAAATTTCAACATCTAAATGTACTCAATTGGTAAAACCATACAGCATGGGGCCTGAGCAACTGCCAGTGTCCATGCATTAAGACACCTTGATGCCCAGCTGTATACATGGGACAAACATCAAAATTCTCACCACACATATATCAGGAACATTGCAAGCAGTTGGGAAGAACTCACTTTCTCTGATTTACATATACAGTACAAGTTTGACAGGACACATTTTAAATGGGACTAAAATTCAATGCTAAAAACCCTTAAAAA
>NW_024379931.1:0-20662 GCF_016835505.1 Polypterus senegalus
GTTTTCTATATGTAGGGAGATGAGTGGTACCGTGGTCTTCTGCTGTTGTAGCCATCCGTAAGGTTAGTGTTGGCAGTCAAATGCTTTGCTGCTACTCGGACAGGTTATTTCAAATTCTCTTCCAGCGATCAGTGCCCATTCTCCTCTGACCTCTAGCATCAACAAGGCATTTTCGCCTAGGACTGCTGCATACTGGATGTTTTCCTTTCACACCATTCTTTGTAAATCCTAGAAATGGTTGTGGAAAATCCAGTTACTGAGCAGATTGTGAAATACTCAGACCGCCCATCTGGCACCAACAACCATGCCACGCTCAAATTGCCAATCACCTTTCTTTCCCATTCTGACATTCAGTTTGGAGTTCAGGAGATTGTCTGACAGGACCACACCCCTAAATGCATTGAAGCAACTGCCATGATTGGTTGATTAGATAATTGCATTAATGAGAAATTGAACAGGTGTTCCTAATAATCCTTTAGGTGAGTGTATATATATATATATATATATATATATATATACTGAGTATACTTTTATACATAAAATGTGTTTGTCATACCTTGCATAACTGAATAACCTTTATGGCACAATAACAATTCAATACATTTATGGTCATTACTCTATTTGATTTAATAATCGTCATGTGGGAAAAGGCTGACTCGCATAAATAAGTACAGTCGAATAATGCAGTCAAGGAGCTTTTGAATTCAGCCAAGTAAAAAATGACAGCGGTCAGATTAACTGCGATTTTTCTCAGATCGCTTTTCGGAAAGTACGTCAGTTTCATAGTTTTTATGAACAGTTAAAATGCCTTTCACATTTTCCTTCTTTGGAATAGCAATGATAGATTGACAGATCAGACAACGGACTTCGATTGTGACATTGTGTGAAAAATTCCTCCTCAATTCTACATCCAGCCCATACCCTCCCAAACAATTGTTTTTTTAAATCCCTTCTTTAGTCGATATAAATTGGAAGGCTAACTAAATCACAGCCGGAGTTTTGCAGTAGCTCGCGCATTTGATCGTGTGTGCGGGATGACCAGTGTGTTATGAAGGAAAGAGATCTCAAACTGGCCGACCTGTATGTCAATCAAGTGGCAAATGCCATAGGGAGGATATATGATAGACTAATGTTTAAAAAAAAATTTTTTTTAATGCAACGTGATCTACCTGCACTACCTTTGCGATCTACCGGTCGATTGCAATCGACGCATTGGGCTCCCCTGGCTTAATTGAACTGAATCTGCTTGATGCTGAATATATTTGTAACCAAATTCTGTCACATCTCTCTGAGCTAGGTTACAGCCAGACAATTTAGTGTGTCAGTGTTTTGATGGTGCTTCTGTCATGTCTGGGGCAAGGGGTGGTGTCCAGGCTTTGTTACAAAACAAAGTTGGTAAGTACATTCCATATGTACACTGTTACAACCACCAGCTCCATTTAGCAGTGATACATGCAATGGAATCAGAACCTCAAGCTAAGAAGTTCTTTGACTGGTCAAATTCATTGAACACATTTTGTCACAGACATTATGTTTCACACACATACAATACACCCACACTGAAAAGACTTCTAGAAATATGATGGACCAGTCATTATGATGTCACAAAGTCCATTGTCAACAATGAGGACGCTATAAGGGGATTCTTCAGAGGTAGCAGAGGCTGACACTGCCTCTTTGACATTTGCATAAAGGCATGTGGTCTTTTGACCCAATTAAAAAAGCAGAATTTCTTCAATACAGGAAAATTCCTCCTTCATGTGCTTGGTGTGCTGAAACCAGCCAATGCAATTCTACAGGCACATGCAGTGGATTTGTGCACTGCTGGGGAGGTGGTGACAGCTTCACTGGCCACTCTGAAGGAGATGAGATGCAACTATTTCTTGAGGAGCATTTCTCTCAGCATGAAAGTAGGCCTACTCAATTTGCTCAAAAGGAAACGGAAAGTTAATTCACAGCTTGATGATAGTATTGTCGGTCTACGCTGGGCATGGTGACTCTGATGAACAAATTGCTCCTAATCAGACTTTTAAAAGGGCTATGTTCAGCATTCTTGATAGAGCTATTGTGGAAATGCAGACAAGATTTTCTCACAGAAATGTTGAATTATTGAGGGCCACATCGCTCTCCCGCCAAAATCAGAATTATTTCTTGATCATTCTCCTGAAACCACTTCAGGCACTTGCAGGCACAAAGCAAAACAGCATGAGCTTGAAAATGAAATTGCTGTGGCAAAAGCAATGTTGATCAATAAACTACCAGTTAATGCTAATTTCTCTGAAGCATGCAAATGCATTCAGCAATACAAGAGGCTTCCCTATGTTGCATTTGCATATGTCACAGAACTCATCATTGCTGTGTCTTCAGCTGCATGCAAAGCTCTTTCTCTACCTTGAACTGCATTCTCACTCCACCTCGGCTGAACAATGCTGCATCAAGGAAGAGAAATTTAGTCATTCTGGCACATGAGAAAACATGAATGAATTTATTTTAGAATTTGCAAGAGTAATCAGACTGGTCCTGTAGATAATACCCAGGTTAAACACTGGAAACTGATATCCTCTAGCCTCCCTAATGACTACAATGAGCCAAGTTTCTGTTCTTACTCTCATATGTTGTATATATTTGACTTTTATTGAAATTTACCTTGTACATGTAGTTTATTATTTGTTCACAAAATAATAATACAAGTTCCATTGCCTCTGTTAAATTTATTGAATAATAGGTTATGATTTATGCCACATTTTGTCTTTTATATGTTATATAAAACTATGTTGTTATATTATTTGACTCCCTACAAAAATGGGGATGGATGGATATTTTGCCCCGAGCTAAATGCCCACCCACACACGATGTTCCTGGTCCACCTCTGTTTCTTGCAGAGTTTTTGATATGTAGAACAGAATATGACTGAACAGAACAGACTTTCATTCATCTATCCACCCATAATTTGGACACATAATCAAAAATGGTAAAAGACTATAGCAGTAAGATTGTTCTTATACTAAATGAGTATGTGACTGTTTCCATACACTAAATAGCATGGTCAATGTTAGTGACAGTCAGATTATTTGAACAAAGGGTGAGAATAAGAGATATGTGTTTGTGTGTGCAGTTCAATGGGTTGGTGTCTCATCAGGGGCTCAATACCAACTTGCACCCAATGTGGGATAGGAACAGCTTCCAGGACCTAGAAAAGAAGCTGGAAATAGGATACATTATGGATGGATACACAGAATGACTGAAATACTGTAAGCACCAACAACTAACAATAATCAAGTATGATAATTTATTCAAACTGGCAAATGTAGTGGCAATGTCCTACAGAACTAGTAATTGTGTCAACTTTGAGATTTTCACAAAGTTAGTGGTTCTATAATTACAAATAGGTATATGATCCAACACAATTTTGTTACTCTCATCAAACAGCTACACACTTAAGTAAATCTAGCCCTTCTAGTAATAAGATGTCTTTACAAACAACCAGCCCTTACCTGTATGTTTAAAAACAAAACATCTGTATGGTAAGCAAAATAAAAAAAAGTATACAATTAAAACAATTTACAGATGATACTTTGCCTGGACATTTTAAAAACCAGTCCAGTCACATTCTACAACAGCAAAACAACAACAGTAATTTCTATAGCAAATTTTCTACAGGGGTGTAGCTCAAAGTGCTTACAAGATGTCAAAGAAATAGTTTCAGAAAAGAAAAAAATAATTAATTAGTAAAATAACAATGAATAAGTACTCACTTAGATAAAATAGAGCGGATATGATTAATAGAATAACAGAGTCCTTATATGGGATACAGTATGAATTATTTTAAGCCCTAAAAAAAAAGTTTCGGGGGGGACAGAAATTATTTTTTAAAAAGGGAAAGGGCCCCAAAGAAAAAAAAATCTGGGGGGTTTAAAAAAAACCCCAACCCCCATTGTACATTCATCCTAACAGAAAAAATTTAAGCAGTTCCTTCTGTTTTTGATTCCCAGAGGAACTGATGGAGGTCCGGGGAAGCGGGGGTATCTGCTTTCATCCCCCGGGGCTGCAACTGCTTTGAAAGGTGGTGGTGTCAAAAAAATGCCAGAAAAGCTTGGGGGAAAAAAAAAAAGTAAATAGATTAATTTATATGATAATTGATGAGATTAATGATTATTGAGATTAATAATTAGAGATTAATTGAATAGAAAAAGCACGGGTTTTTTGTAGATTAAACGTAATACCAAATTTGAAAACAATGTTTTTGTTTTGTTAATTTCATTTTTGGGAATGTTATTTTCTTCAAATAAAATTTAAAAATAAAATCTTTCAGGGTTTTTTAAAAATGTTCACTTTTATGTCTCTGCTGGTACAATATTTCAGTTTTTTAGTGCATAAAGCGGGCGCCACCAGAAGATCTTCAGGCTAGACAAATATTTGGGACAGGACTCAAAAGATAGAAAAGAAAAATGATTTAATGCTTTATCTACCATTAGTAGTTTTTTAAGGTAAGTTCAAAAGGACAAGTAATCAATGTAAAAAATTGTGAAATTTTTTTTTTCTAATTAAGACCCGTGGTTTTTGAGCTAAATGCAACCAGTGTTTTTCTGGTAATCTTGTTGGGGAGGCATTCAAAATTCCCGACTAAAAAGAAAACTGTGCACTACTTTCTTTGAATCTTTGCTATATTTTGAGGTCTAACTTTTCAATTTACAATCAAATTTTAAATCCACCTAAACTTATCAAGAAAAAAATTTTTTTTCAAATAGTCTTTTAAAAACAGAAAAAATGTTTTTTTTAAAGTTTTACTTTAAAGGTGAAGTTTAAAAATAGGTCTAATGTCTAAAAAAAGAAGTCTAAATCATTTTATTGTAGGGGGTTTTAAAAACTACAGTCTTTATAGAATCTTGAAGTCCCCATATCAATGAAGAGTTAGGTATGTCGTACAATATTAATTAGAAATTAGACATCTTTAAAAAAAACGTTAGGGGGTCAATAAAAGTGAAGGGTTTTAGCAGAGAAAATATTTTTCAAAGTTCGATAAATATATTTGAGGGAAGGAATTTTAAATTGCTAAAAAAAGCATACCAAGGGTTCCCAAAAGGGTTATTTTAGAGGGATGTATTATATTTCATCTAATACTGTTTTTTTGGTTTTCAAAATTCACAAAAAAATCACAAATTTTTTTAGAAGTTTTTAAGAGGTCCTTTTTTTGAGCTGGGTTTAAAGAATTAGAGTTGGAAAAACTTTTGATTTGCATTTTCATTTTTTTAAATTTAGAAAAAAAAACTGCCCCTCACAGCAAACTGCCTTGTTGTTTTGTTTTATTTCCTTGAATATTTATAGTGGGGCTTTCATTTAGTTTTCTATTTATACTTAGGTTTGCAGCATTTTTTTAAGTAGACACTCTGGGACCTTAAATTGATATGGGATTTTCCACTTTTTGCTTTGCCATATCGTTTTAAAAGAATACGAAATATAATAATAGTTTATTAAACTCTTGAAATAATCCAAAATAACGGATCTTTGTGGGGGTATCATATAATTTTTTTTGCTGAGAGAGGTTTTGTTAATAATTGAATTTTTGATTTTTTTTTTGCCATTAAGATAGATCACTGAGTTATAGTTTGGAAGAAGCAGAAAGCAGTCATAGCTATAGTAAAAGACAGAAGAAGCTGAGCAATATTTAGGAATGACAGAGTATGCATAATGAGTGGCCTTTGATGGGGCCACTCTGTAGAAATAAACATCTTATGGGGGCAATGATCTTTTCAAATATAAGAGAAATTTGATGCTTTATGGGGTTCTTTTCAATATATATACAGCAAATTTGTAACTGCATTATATGAAATAATAAACACTTTCAGTGATAGGCAAATGATGTGAGGTACTTTTATATCTACCACTTTAGAACTTGGTGGTCGTTTATCACAAGAACAGAGCTACTCTGATTCGTGGTGATTGTTTTCTTTTGACCATGTCTCATTTCAGCAGATTTTTTTAATCTGTCTATATCAATACAGAGTCCCATGAACCAGGGCCCATCCTTGCAGAATAAAGAACATTAGTAAGGTTACATAAATTTGTCTGTGATGCACCTGTCCATCTTTCAGGGTTGCTTTGTACCTTATTCCTAATGTTTCCAGGATATGGTTTATTTTCATACCACCCAGTAATGGGTTCAGAAAATCAATGAATGGCTGCATTAAACTTTATAGCTTATTTCACATGTCAAAATCTTAACATTTTTTAAGATCCTTTGCTTTATTTTTCTTGGCTATAATTTGTACTGTACTTCTTCACTTTGTGATTTTCTTTATTTTCAAACCATATATTACTTTCTTTCTTTATTTATTTATTTATTTAGTTGTCTTCAATTTCACATCTTACTTTTAATTGTGGCTGAGACAGGTCTTGTTGGCTGTGGTCTTCGATGAATGTTGTAAGAACTGGAGACCAGAGGCGTGGAAAGGTTTGGGGCAGCCACCCGTTTAATCCGGTTTCCGGCTGCAAAAGTAATTGAGGCATTTTCAAACAGTTGTTCACACAACAGAGTCCAAAACAGAACTGCCTGCCTAAGCAAAGGCAGTGAGCTTTATAGCTCAGAGGGCGGAAATGATGTCAGTCCTCTGGGCCGGAACTGAAGTGACATCACCCTTGGGGCGGAACCGGAAGTGACCTCATTCTTGGGGCCGGAACCGGAGGTGGTGTGTCCTTCCTGGAAATGGCGGCTCCTGGTGGGATTTCCCGGGTAAGACCTGCAGAGAACTCAGAAAGAGCGCCAGCGATTCCCCCCTGGGCAGATGTATAAACAGTATTGTCTAAGCCCTTCAGCTGCTTCCCATGCACACGTGTGTGACAAGACTCCCCTCAGCCCAGACCCGTCGGTCGGGCGACCTGCACCAGAGGTCGTGGGCCGGGAGAGGGCATCGGCGTTGGCATGAAGGGACCCCTGTCGATGAACGAGCGTATATTTGTACTGCTGCAGGTCAAGAAACCACCTGCGTGACCAGCGATTCGACTCCCTGTGAAGGGCCATCCACTTTAAAGGCGCATGATCCGTCACCAGAGTGAACACGCACCCAAGAGGTAGTACCGCAGCTCGTCACCGCCCATTTGATCGCTCAAAGCCTCCTTCTCCACCGCGCCGTACCTGGTCTCGCGGTCCAGCAGTTTCCGGCTCAGGTACATACGGGTATTCCAACAGTCCGGCCGAGCTTTGGCTCAACACGGCTCCCAAGCCTGTGTCCGGCGTCCGTCTGGAGGACAAAAGGGAGAGAGAAGTTAGGGAGATTAAGATAGGTGCTGAAGTCAGAGCCTTTTTAAGTCACTGAATGCAGCCCCGCTTTATCAGACCATACCACCGTATTAGGAGCTCTTTTCTTGTCAAGTCGGTCAAGGCGCGCTCTCTCGGAGAACGAGGCACAAACCGGCGGTAGTACCCGCCAAACCGGAAAGGATTGGACTTGCGCTTGGTTTGCGGACGGGGCCAGGCCATTATGGCTTGCAACTTGGAACACTGTGGCCTCACAGTACCCCGGCCCACTAGGTAGCCCAAATATTTGGCTTCTCTCAACCCGAAGTAACATTTCTTGGGGTTGATGCGGAGCCCGGCCTCTCCCAATGTCCGTAATACTGCTGTGACCTGCTGTATGTGCTCCTTCCAGGTGCTGGAATAGATGACAACGTCATCCAGATAGGCAGCACAGAACGAGTTATGGGGCCGGAGCACTTTGTCCACCAGGACGCTGAAAAGTCTGAGGCGCCCGTACCCAATGGAAGGACACGATACTGCCAGTGTCCGCTAGGAGTGCTAAGCGTGGTTTTTCCTTACGGACTCCGTTAAAGGAACCTGCCAGTACCCCTTTGTCATGTCAAGTGTAGTCAAGAATTTGGCTGGTCCCAGTCCTCGAGGAGGTCGCCACGCGGCATGGGATAAGCATCAAATCGGGAAACTTGGTTGAGCCGACGGAAGTCATTGCAAAACCTCCAACTGCCGTCAGGCTTAGCAATCAAGACGATGGGGCTGGACCAGGGACTACTACTTTCCTCGATCACTCCTAGTGCCAGCATTCGCTTGATTTCCAGTTCCACTTCTACTTTCTTTGCCTCCGGGAGTCTGTAGGGTCGCTCACGGACGATCACCCCCGGGTCAGTCACTATGTCGTGCGCAATCAGAGAGGTCCGACCTGGTTGTTCACTTACCACCTCTGGGACCGAGCGGATAGGCTTCGAGCTCCTGTCTCTGTCTGGGGAGATAGCTGTTCGCGAAATTAAGGGCACTTACTTCCGCGAAGAGAGCAGGGTTGTCCGGAGGAGGATCGGGATCCTCTCCTTCCACGGTTTCAGCAGGTTTACATGATATATCGCTCAGCTGGTCGGCGATTGGGCATGTTTCACCAAATAGTCGACCAATCCCTTCCTCTCCTTAATTTCGTGGGGGCCTAGCCAATGTGCGAGCAGTTTAGAGTGTGAAGTAGGAACCAATACCATGACGCGATCCCCCGGTTGGAACTCCCGGAGAGTCGTGCCACGGTCATACAGGCGGGCCTGTGCTGATTGTGCCTCCTCGATATGACTTTTAGTATAGGTCTTATTACATCAAATCTATCGCGCAACTGGGCGATATACTCCAAAATGTTGGTGGAGGGCTGTGCCTCCCTTCCCAGCCCTCTTTTAAAATATCTAATAAGCCCGGGGCTGTCTTCCGTATAGTAATTCAAAGGAGAGAACCCGTGGAGGTTGAGGACTTCCCGTAGGCAAAGAGGACAAGGGGAGGAGTTGGTCCCAATTCCTCCCATCCTTGCTGACTACCTCAGTAGCATTTGCTTGAGAGTTTGATTGAATCTCTCCACTAGCCCATCGGTTTGAGGATGATACACGAGGTTTTAAATGCTTTATTTTCAGTAACTTGGCAGTCTCCTTGAAGCTTTCGAGGTGAAAGGCGTTCCTTGGTCCGTCAGGACTTCTCTAGGAATGCCCAGCGTGAAAAGACTCCTACTAGTTCCGTGCAATATTTTTTAGTGGTAGCCGGCGAATGGAGCGGCTTCAGGGAATCGGGTTGCATAATCCACGAGGACGAGTATATATTTATATCCTCGGGCTGGAGGGCTCCAGGGTCCTACTATATCCACCCCAATCCTGTCAAAGGAGCGTCAATAAGGGAAGGGAATCAGAGGAGCACGGTCCTTCCTAGGAATTTCCGCAGTTGACACTCCGGGCAGGAAATGCAAAGCGGCGAACCTCCCTCATTAATCCCGGCCAAAAACGGAGCTTAATGCGCTCTAATGTTTTATCGGAGCCGAGATGGCCTCCAAGAAGGTGAGAGTGGGCTAACTCGCAAACCGCCGCCGTAGGTCCGGGACTAGCAACAACTTCCGGACCTTCCCCTCATGTTCAGCAACCCGATACAATAATTCATTATCCATTGTTGCGGTAGAACAAAACGGCGAGCAACGACAGAACGCTTACGCGGAATCAAACAGCGCTGTTATCATATGTCCATTAATAAGAAGCTCCGTATGTTTATCCGCCAGGGATTGCTAAGGGCACACAAACAACCCGCCATTGTCCCCTACGGTCCGCCTTGTTCCCCGACAGGTCGCAGCCAGACGGCCCGGCGACGGAACAGGCTCTGGATTGCGTGGAAGGGACTGCTTTTGTAGGACACTAACTCCCGGGTAGTCCACAGAGCGGCTGGTCTGCCTTCCCGGGTTTAAAAGCCGGCCTCTGGGATTGCAAGAGCTGTAACAGCTCGTCCATGGAATGGAATTCGCCCAGGCGGCTGGGCAAATTCCTGGGGTATCGCTGTAGCAGCAAAAACAGGCCACTTGCTGCACTATTTGCAGGGTCAGATCAAATGGCGTAGCCACTCACCCACCTGTTGCCAGAGAGCCATAGCCTGCTCTGACAGCCCTTTAGTTGGTTAAACTCCCAGTCTATTATATACTTCACCTGCGCCTGGGAACAGCCCATCGTTAACAGGGACCTTGGTCCGATGGCTGCTCGGCTTCCTACCAGAAGAGCATACTGAGCCACTCGTGTGTTTTCCCCAGAAGCCAGCCCACGCCTGTGGTCCCCTCTACCTTCTCCACGAGATGGGTTGGTAGCCCGGTTATGCTCGTGGAGCAGAGCCTGCACCGCTCCTTCCTGACCTCCGCGCACTCCCGCCCAAACTCGGCCCCGGGACTCACCCACCTGGTTCCTGAAGTCCGTGTCCCGGGTTCTTCGGGACACCATCCTCCGACTACGCCACTGTAAGAACTGGAGACCAGAGGCGTGAAAGGTTTGGGCAGCCACCCGTTAATGCGCGTTTCCGGCTGCAAAAGTAATTGAGGCATTTTCAAACAGTTGTTCACACAACAGAGTCCAAAACAGAACTGCCTGCCTAAGCAAAGGCAGTGAGCTTTATAGCTCAGAGAGGCGGAAATGATGTAGTCCTCTGGGCCGGAACTGAAGTGACATCACCCTTGGGGCCGGAACCGAAGTGACCTCATTCTTGGGGCGGAACCGGAGGTGGTGTGTCCTTCCTGGAAATGGCGCTCCTGGTGGGATTTCGGGTAAGACCTGCAGAGAACTCAGAAAGAGCGCCACCGTGCCCCGCCCCCCCTGGGCAGATGTATAAACAGTATTGTCTAAGCCCTTCAGCTGCTTCCCATGCACACGTGTGTGACAATGTCTATATGGCTACACTATACCCAAAACTGAAATAAATATAAGAGAAACTAAATGGTTCTGCTGCTAATAAAAGCCAATTACCAATTACTGACTGCTGTGGCTGGCGTCTGCTCGCTTGCTAATCTATGTTTTAACTTTGTTTTTAAGTTTTGGTTTATCACAATGGCCACTGTCCTACGATCATGATTCTTTACTTAACATATTTTCTAGCTTGTTTTCCTCTCAATTTTCATCTCCTGATGGGATATTATGTGAACCTCCACCTTTGTTTTATTCATCTGCTGACTTCTTCACCTTGACGCTGGTGTTCACCTGTATCAGTGAGTTGAATGCCCGTCAAAGACGCATAACGCACCCGCCGTCATGGAAAAGAGCCGGAATTGCTGTTAAACAATGCCAACTCAAGTCCCAGAGCTTGGATTCCGATGCCTGTGAGTTGTCTATGACCCATTTTCACCTGCACAGGACTCCATCCCTGGTTCATGGGTGCTGGACACGGATTTAAGTTCTCCTTTTCAAGGTGGCATCACTCCTCCTCGGTGAGCTCTCGGGCAGTAAACGCTGCTAATCTCCGCACGCTCACCCATGCTTATCCCGCAACAAGCTCTTCTACCTCTATCAAGGCTGCTCTCTTGAACGCGAGATCAGTGTCTAATAAAACTTTTATTCTGCAAGACTTTATTACCTCAAATAATCTGGATTTCTTTTCATCACTGAGACCTGGATTTTAAATGGTGACTCTTCATGTTTTAATGACTTGGTACTATCAGGTTATTCTTTTTTTAAACTCTCCACGGCTGACTCGTCGTGATGGGGCATTGCCACTGTTTTTAAGAGTATGCTGTTGTGTCAGAGCTGCCATTTAGCAGCTTTCAACTGCAACTTTTTGAAGTGTGCAGCTCCCCTTCTTTGTTGTTTGCCATGATTTATAGACCTCCTGTATTTAATGATACCTTCATTTCTAAATTCTCTGTTCTCCTGGCTGATATTACCCTCTCCCATGACAAAGTTTTATTGTTGGTGATTTTAACATTCATGTTTTTGTCAATCAAAACCTTTGGTTAATGACTTTGTATCACTATTGGACTCATTTGATTTTATTCAGCATATTAATCGCCAACTCACTCTCTTGATCACACCCTTGATCTCATTCTTACTCGTGATATTTCAGTTAATAATATTGATTTATGCGATGTTTCTTTCACTGATCACTTTTGTATAATGATGGATATGAATACAATGATCCCTAGCTATATTGCGCCGACTTTTGGCTTCACTCCATCAGCGGATTTTAAATGTAAGCATATCTAAATATATATCACGGATTTTTACGCTGGTTCGAATTTCTGCGGACAATGGGTCTTTTAATTTATGGTACATGCTTCCTCAGTTTCTTCTTCCTTTGTTTGCCCAGTTGATTTCATACAAGGGACGCTATTGGCGGATGGCTAAAAAGCTACCCAAATAAGTACATATCGTATTAAATAAAGCTCCTCAATGATATAAGATATGCTTCCCACGATTGCTTCGCACACTTCAAAGCTCTAACAGCCCGTATTGATTTTTGATTGTTTGCTTTTCTCTGTCTCTCTCACTCTCTCTGACATTTCTGCTCCTGACGGAGGGTTGTGAGCAGAGGACTGTTTGCACAGAGGCTGTTTGCTTAGAAGATATGGACACCCTGTAAAAATGCTGAAAGACTAGCTTACATTGATCCCTTCATTGCAACCGCTTTATCGCGGTGTTTCCCATACTTAAAAGCCCAACAGCCTTATTGATTTTTGCTTGTTTACTTTTCTCTCTCTCTGTGGCATTCTCTGCTCTGCGCGTGCACTCCTTTGAAGAGGAAGATATGTTTGCATTCTTTTAATTGTGAGAAAGAACTGTCACATCTGTCTTATCATGGAGCACAGTTTAAAGTTTTGACTAAAGGGTGTTATTTCATGTCTAGAGGGCTCTAATAATGTTAAAAAACTTATTTAGAAGGTCGTAAACAGGTTTTCTATGCTCTAACTGCGAAAATACAGTGTTGTGAAAAACTATTTGCCCCCTTCCTGATTTCTTATTCTTTTGCATGTTTGTCACACAAAATGTTTCTGATCATCAAACACATTTAACCACTAGTCAAATATAACACAAGTAAACACAAAATGCAGTTTTTAAATGATGGTTTTTATTATTTAGAAAAAAATCCAAACCTATATGGCCCTGTGTGAAAAGTAATTGCCCCTGAACCTAATAACTGGTTGGGCCACCCTTAGCAGCAATAACTGCAACCAGCGTTTCGATAACTTGCAATGAGTCTTTTACAGAGCTCTGGAGGAATTTTGGCCCACTCATCTTTGCAGAATTGTTGTAATTCAGCTTTATTTGAGGGTTTTCTAGCATGAACCGCCTTTTTAAGGTCATGCCATAGCATGTCAATTGGATTCAAGTCAGGACTTTGACTAGGCCACTCTAAAGTCTTCATTTTGTTTTTCTTCAGCCATTCAGAGGTGGATTTGCTGGTGTGTTTTGGGTCATTGTCCTGTTGCAGCACCCAAGATCACTTCAGCTTGAGTTGACAAACAGATAGCCGGACATTCTCCTTCAGGATTTTTTGGTAGACAGTAGAATTCATGGTTCCATCTATCACAACAAGCCTTCCAGGTCCATCACACTACCACCACCATATTTTACTGTTGGTATGATGTTCTTTTTCTGAAATGCTGTGTTCCTTTTAGCCAGATGTAACGGGACATTTTGCCTTCCAAAAAGTTAAACTTTTGTCTCATCAGTCCACAAGGTATTTTCCCAAAAGTCTTGGCAATCATTGAGATGTTTCTTAGCAAAATTGAGACGAGCCTAATGTTCTTTTTGCTTAACAGTGGTTTGCGTCTTGGAAATCTGCCATGCAGGCCGTTTTTGCCCAGTCTCTTTCTTATGGTGGAGTCGTGAACACTGATCTTAATTGATGTAAGTGAGGCCTGCAGTTCTTTAGACGTTGTCCTGGGGTCTTTTGTGACCTCTCGGATGAGTCGTCTCTGCGCTCTTGGGGTAATTTTGGTCGGCCGGCCACTCCTGGGAAGGTTCACCACTGTTCCATGTTTTTGCCATTTGTGGATAATGGCTCTCACTGTGGTTCGCTGATGTCCCAAAGCTTTAGAAATGGCTTTATAACCTTTACCAGACTGATAGATCTCAATTACTTCTGTTCTCATTTGTTCCTGAATTTCTTTGGATCTTGGCATGATGTCTAGCTTTTGAGGAGCTTTTGGTCTACTTCTCTGTGTCAGGCAGCTCCTATTTAAGTGATTTCTTGATTGAAACAGGTGTGGCAGTAATCAGGCCTGGGGTGGCTACTGGAAATTGAACTCAGGTGTGATACACCACAGTTAGGTTATTTTTAACAAGGGGCAATTACTTTTTCACACAGGGCCATGTAGGTTTGGATTTTTTTTCTCCCTAAATAATAAAAACCATCATTTAAAAACTGCATTTTGTGTTTACTTGTGTTATATTTGACTAATGGTTAAATGTGTTTGATGATCAGAAACATTTTGTGTGACAAACATGCAAAAGAATAAGAAATCAGGAAGGGGGCAAATAGTTTTTCACACCACTGTATTAGATTTATAAATAAAGAATCCTACTTCATGGAAATTCATTTATCTGTCTGGAGCAGATTAACCGTGATAAACCAGGGTTTACTGTATAGCTGTGCTGGAGAATATTTATAAACAGTGTGGGAGAGTTTCTAAGGGCTTAAAATATATAAAAGTAACCATACAAACATATGGTTTCTACTTGGATTTTTCACCACTACGGGTGTTCTGGAGCATACCCACGATCGAGGAGGGATTACTGTATTACTGTTGATGTCCCAACTACTAGCTGTCCCCACGTTGCTTGCACTTTTAAATTATTCTATTATATCCGATTTTAAAACCATATTCTCTAGTCTTGATGTGCATGTCCAAAATAATGGTATTAATGATTCTGTCTTAAAATTTAATTCTTCTTTAAAATGGTTTTTAGACTCAATTGCTCGCTAAGATACTGCTAGTAATAAGGGAGAAACCTGCTCCCTGGCTAAATGAAACTACGCGATTGCTGTCAAGCTGCTGAACGGTGTTGGAAAAAAGATGGACTGATTGTTTCTAAATAGATTTTTAGGACTTCTCTATTTGACTTCAGGCTGCAGTTAAGAAAACTAAACAAGATTTCTTTGCTGATTTAGTATCCCGTCATTCTAAGAATCCTAGGGTCTTATTTAATTCAATTAATGCGGCCATTCGACCTCATTCTGTGATGGAATTAAATAGCACTGTTCATTCATGTGAGCAGTTTCTTTCATTCTTTGTCAGCAAAATGGATACTATCCACTGTGGCATTGTTCAAACTGCTATGAACTCCCTACTGTTAAACAGGGAATTGTCTTAGAATCCTTTGATCCTGTCTCACTTTCACAGTTAAAAAGAACTATTGACACTCTTAAACCAGCTCCCAGCCCTCTCGATATAGTACCACCACGCCTCCTAGTGGAAGCCTTTGATGTTTTGGGCCCATCTTTACTAGCCATTATCCATGATTCTATAAGTGCGGAGGCTGTGCCCTCATTTTTTAAACATGCTGCGGTTCGTCCCTGTCTAAAAAAGGTAGAATTAGATTCTGAAGCTTTAGCCAATTTTCGCTCAATTTCCCAACTACCATTTCTGGCTAAAATTCTAGAAAGAATTATTTATAATCAATTGCTCGATCACCTTAACTCCAATAATTTATTTGAGATCTGCAATCTGGCTTTGAGGCGTTTCATGGTGTTGAAACGGCCCTCCTGAAAGTGATGACATCTCTATTATTACTGACTCAGGTGACGTGGCTGTCCTCCTTGACCTGTCCGCTGCCTTTGACACTATTGACCATGAGATATTGCTGATGCGCTTGAACATCTTGTTGAGCTTAAAGGGGCTGCTCTTAACTGGTTCAGGTCATATTAACTGGTGACACTTTTCAGTGACTTTAAATTCCTCTTTTTCGTCTACTGCTCCTCTTAAATATGGTGTTCCTCAGGGATCCATTTTGGGTCCTATTTTATTCTCTATATACCTTCATCCTATTGGAGCTATTTTTAGGAAATGTAACATTTCTTTTCACTGCTATGCGAATGATACACAGGTTTATATTCCTGTCTGCAACTGCAACTCCACAACTGTTTTTCTGAACTTAGATCCTGGATGGCTAATAATTTTCTTGATCTGAATCAAAATAAAACAGAGGTGCTTATAGTGGGTCCATCAGCTAAAGCCCAAATTGGTCTTGAACTTCTCGGCTCTTTCATTGTCTTTTACAACCTCAAGTCCACACTCTTGGTGTTATCTTTGACAGTAACCTCTCTTTTGAGAAACAAGTAAATTCTGTAGTCAAAATTGTTTTTCCAGCTTTCTCTATTAGGTAAGATCAAGCCTTTTTTTTATCTTCTAGGGATCTTGAGAAAGCTACTCATGCTTTTATTTTTTCTTCGCCTTGATTACTGCAACTTGCTTTATTCTGGGATTAGCAAATCCATGATACGCAGGTTATAGTTGGTTCAGAATGCTGCCACTCGCTTTCTGGTTGGGGCAAGAAAGTATGTTTCTCTAATATTAGCTTCTTTACACTGGCTGCCTGTCAGTTTTTGAATTGATTTAAAAATCTTGTTGCTAGTTTTTAAATCTTTACATAGACATGCTCCTGCCTATTTATTCGAATTGTGTACTGTACACCAGCCATCTAAAGTGCTTAGATCTTCTGGTCAGTTGTCTCTTGTTGTCTCTCGTACCAAGTGTAAAACTAAGGGGGACAGAGCTTTTGCAGATGCTGCTCCTTGCCTGTGGAACTCTTTACCTCATCATATAAAGGAGTCATCTACAATTGAACTGTTCAAAACAAGATTAAAGATTCATTTCTATTCACTTGCATTCTGTGACCTTCAGTAATAATGATGGTTTCCTCATTGTGATTATATAACATTACTTCTATTTATTATTTATTTTATTTATGTTCATGTATTTTATTTCTATTTATGTTATTTGTTTGTTTTCTTTTATTCTATTACTGTAAAGCACTTTGGCCATAGCATTCCTATGTTGTTTTAAATGTGCTATATAAATAAATTGACATTGACATTGACATTACTAATGCAGATAACAGAACAAATACTTTTATGATAATATAATGTGTTCACAACTAATGCATGTTTATTTAGTTGTCTTCTGTTATTTATTGTGTTTGTTTATTCTTATTTACCATTATTATCTTCCATGGTCTTTGCTTTAAATGGAATAGTTAATTACAGGAACTACTTTTGCAGTTTTGTTATAAATTCCAAGTAGTTTAAGTGAAAGAGCAAGCCATAAATTCTGTGGAGTGGAATAGCTAGACTGACTGACTGTGTGTTAGGATAACCTGAACCAGGAAAGAACACCGAAAAAGATATACTTATTGGATTTATAGAGAAAACCTTCCGGAAGGCAAGATTAGTATTGGATGACATATTTAAGCAAAATGGCTATTTAAGTAAAGACACACAGAAGGAAACATTCCAGCTATAATTAAATGCCATCAAAGAAGCACTGCCTGTATATGCTATGTCCTATTTTTACTATTCGCTCTTCTTTTGTATACTTGTGACCAAAACTCATAAAAACATTTTTCTGATGTGCCTCTAGTCCCTTTATTATTTTTTAAGATACGTTTTGTGTTAGGATAAGTTCTCTTAAAATAAAAAGGAATATATCAGGCTCTCTCTTCATTTGATCTTGACTCCTGTTTCTGCTTTTGTTACCACACTGCAACTTACTGTATACAGTTTAATAATTTTATTTATGAAATATACACACTAAAATACTACAGAAAAAAAATTTCCATTTTTAAAACAAGATCACTTTTTTTTTTTTGTAGTTGGGAATATGGTCCCAGACATTTAAAAACCATAGTCATCTAAGTAAATGCTCTTTATCCAATTACTATGTTATATGAGCAAAACAATTAAATATATCACTTGTCTGTGGAGCCTGAGGTTGTTCGGGCTGGTATAGATTGAACAAACATTACATGAACTATCACAAAATTACTTTGATGTTTTGATATTTTAAGACAACGTTGTTTTAATATCCTGTGCAGTTTAGTAGTTATTTATTTATTGTTGAACTTTACTTTATTTTATGTGTTGTTCATTCAATGATGGGCACTCTTTGTAACTTTGTTTTAAGTGTTAGATGTAAGTTTGAGTGTTCTTTGCATAAAAGGTAATCAAATGAGCTAGATGAAGAAATTTTAAATGGTCTCTAAGTTTTTTATAATTTTAAATTTTTCTTTTTGGTTTATTTTTTCCAGCTTCCTGAATCACCAATACAGAAAAAACCCACATATGCTATATTGTTCGACCTCGGTTGATGTCTAGTTATATGAGACATAGACCCTTTTGGAGTTCCATCCTATTTTTAATCCTCTGGGACACAAAAAAATCCTAATTTATAAAAATTTTTTTGGGATCATATTTTGTGCAGATTACACCCTTATAATAAAGAGTAAACCAATAGGTTTTTTCAGCAAAACTCATCAGTATTACTTGACATGTGCATGCCATGTCAACCACCCAAGGGTTCATCCCCCTAATGGGATATGTAGGGTCAAAGTTATTTCTTATTAAAAAAACTTTTGAAAAAATAGGGATCGATAATATACAGTAGGCATTTGGAGTGTCATTTTAGATTGACAAACTAAAAAAACTTTTATTTTTCCTCAGGGGAAATTTAGCTTTTACAGTTGCTCATTAGATAGATAGATAGATAGATAGATAGATAGATAGATAGATAGATAGATAGATAGATAGATAGATAGATAGATAGATACCAACACAAAAAGGTCTGAACTTACACCAGAATGACAAAAAAAAATTAAAAAGAAAGAAAAATTTGGGTAGTTAAAGTTCAGGGGGCATTATGCAGAGTCATGTTGGTATAAAGGAGCCCCAGCTTTCCAGTTTTTTGACAAACTTCTACTGAATGCTTTGTTAGCTCAAAGTCCCTCAGTGTTAGTGTGTCAGAAAGAGAGGATGTGAGCCATTGTTCATAATGGCACTCGTTTTTTTTAATTCTCTCTCATTTGTTGCTACCTCCAGGGGTTCGGGTGCATTCTATATCTGAGCCTGCCCTTTTTAATTATCTTCTTGATTGGGTGGGCCTCTGTTGAAGTGATGTCCAGGTCAGCACAGCACAGCGTAGAAAACTCACTAGCCATCACAGAGTTGTGAAGATGTGAAGAATGTTACTATTCACATTAAAGGGACACAGTCTCCTAACAAAAGAACTTTGCTCTGTCATTTCCTATATAGTTGCTCTGGTTTATGTGACCATACCATCTTGTGTTTGATGTGGACCCCTGTTCTTGTGGGGAAAGGAGCACCTCTACTGTACATCCACCCCCCTAAAGAGTGACCACACATAGAAGCTCTTTGTGATGCAAAAGTCTATAACCAGTTGATGATGTTTAGTTGCAGACAATTCTTTGTGGACACAAAACAAATTTCCCCAACTCCCCTTTTTCTCATCCCTCTTATGGATACAACCCCATAGGTATAAATACATAATGACATGACCTGGGATCTCATATATAACGCTGGGTAGAACTCACACTATAACATGGTGAAGCAAAAAGAGCGGGAAAAGTTCGACACACAAAAAAAAACCAGATGCATAATCTGTGCCAGGGAACTTCCCGTTCTTCCGCTACATAAATCCCGGTTTTGGGGGAAAAGTAACATATGCACGCGCCTGCTGTCCCCCAACTCCCTCCCAGAATTACACCCTTTGAATAGCAAATCAACATAAATAGCCCTAAGCTCAGCTTCTGTGAAAAAGAAATGGCAAAAAACACGGGGAATAGAAGAATTTAACCCAAAAACCAAGTGGAGAAAAAGGAAAACTATTTGTTGGTTTAATAATGGTATAAACAACAAAAAGGAAGTTGATTGAGTGACATAGAGGTCGAGAAACTTGAAAACCCCAAGTTCACAAAGTCGCAGTGCCCCAAAAATATAAAAGAAGTTGAAGGGGTATCAAAGTCAGCTGAAAAGGTGAGTCGTAGCCCACCGCCTGAGTGTCATATCAAAGCTTTTAGGGTACAGAAAAAAATAGGCACACAGTGGAAAAAGCACGAAATGTCAACTTTAATTTCAAATTTCCACTTTAATCACGTAGTTTATTTTGTCATTAAAGTAGAACATCATAAACTTAATCTTTAAATCATTTAATTTACTAGTTTTCAAATCCCATAGTAACTAAAGTAGACGTTTAAAAACCTTTTTTTGTATTTGATCTTCAATTTGCTCTTTGTGTGTGAATCAGTACGGTTTCTTTAAAAAGGCTTTCTTCCACCGACAGGACACAGAATCCATTACATTTGTATATTACAGCCCCTGAATAATTAAAAATACTGAGATAAATACTTAATAACATTTTCATGATGATAGGAGTTAAAGCACGTTATAAACATGGAAAAATGGTGGCGCAGTTATTGTTCATGCCTCACACAAGATGCTTTCTGCACCATGCACGACCTTCAATTAAATAATTTATTGCAGAAGTACTGTCTCTTTCAAATGTACTAACCCCCAAATTCCCGTCCTTCCTTTTTTTCTCCAAGAACCAATCAGCCTGTAATAGACGCTAAGGCCATCTGTAAGATTAGAACGCCATTTTTCAAAACTTTTAAGAAACATTGAAATATCTTATAGTACATGTTTAATTATTCCATCCATCTATCTTTCCAGTGTCGCCAGACCAGCAAGAATACAACGCAAGGCAGGAACAATCCATGAACATAGTGTGCCCTGCTACGCCTGCACTAGGTCCTCACATGTTAATTATTAACAATATAGATTATTTAAATGAAGTTTAAGTTTTATCTGTATAATATAATAAACATTTTTGCTGTATTTCATCTTAAAATGATTTGTCATCATATGAAATAGTGCTTTATAAAGTGG
>NW_024379932.1:0-21603 GCF_016835505.1 Polypterus senegalus
AGATGTAGGGTCTGGAGAAGCAGTAGAGAACGTTATGCTGCCTGTAACATCGTTTAGTGACTGGTTTGGTGGTGGGTCAGTGATGGGAGACATATCCATGGAGGGACGACGACCCCTACAGGCTAGACAACGCATCTTGACTGACATTCGATATTAGGATGAAATCCTTGAACCCATTGTCAGACCTCATGCTGGTGCAGTGGCTCCTGGGTTCCTCCCGTGCACAATAATGCCCGGCCACTGTGTAGAGTATGCAGGCAGTTCCCTGGAAGAGGAAGGAATTGATATGATTGATTGGCCCCATGCTCACTCCTGACCTAAATCCAATAAAACACCTCTGGATCATTATGTTTTGGTCCATCCAAAGCCGCCAGGATACTTTTACAGTGTAAAAGGATGAGCATGGAAATTTGGGCTTCCTACATATTGAAGTCGAGAAATAGTGAGGAGGGTTTCCAATATCTATATATACAGTTTAGGGTTTCCCCTTGGTGTTGGTAAAAGGACATGAAACATATCTAACTTTTGTAAGTACACTGCAAGGAATGAGCACTTGAAATTCATCTTCCCAGCTATGTGGAAAGTGGGAGAATTAGTGATGAGTCAGTGAGTGCTTTGCCTTTTATATGTATAGATTCTGTTCATGTTTTATTTGTTTAGTTACGTACTGCCAATTCATTTTATTCTACTTGGTTATTATGTAGTATCTATGTGTGTTCTTTTACATTCCTTGGATTTTGTGGTGGATCCTCAAAGAGCTGGGTACTTGTCCATCACGATTTTGGAAATCACCCCAGAACAAAGGCTGCTGGGATATGAAGTTAATGCAGTTTATTTGAATGTAATGTGGTTAATTGTGGTGTTCCTTTAGTGCTGCTTTCTTTTGTATTTTTGTCTGGGTCTCAACTTTTGCTACTGTTGCTTGGATTATTTTTGTGGATTTCTATTTGTAATTATTTAACTTGGATTGCCTTTTAGGCAAGTCCTTTCTTGATTCTTTTCTCTTTGAACATTATGTTGTGTTTTCCCTTTTCATTCAATTAACAGTCCTTTATAAAGATTTCTAGTGGTCTATGCGCTACAAACCAGGGTTTGATGATGATCCTCTCCTTGTGTGGCATTTTGATTGTGTTTTGAGACATTATGGGATATACTGTATTTATACATTCTAAAAGTGAAGTGCTTTTAGTATCAGCTACTCATGTGGAAGCTAGGCCACCTTTTGAAGGCCTTAAACCATCTTGACTACTTGTGAGATTAAATCATAACATCCTGCAAGTCATTAGACATATTATGTCATTACGGTTTATCTATTTAACGGTAGCTGAATACGCCTATATCCTCGCTTCCTTGCTTTGAATCACACACTTGCTTTGCAAGTCTCTTTAGCAATACAGGGTGTTAAAAGACACAATTTTCAAGACTGTTCCTTAACAATATCAGCTGTTAATCCTCCTGTTGGCATCAGATTCTGTTGTCCTTGGGGTAAAAATGACTCATTCTAATTTTCACCAGTTATAAAGTCTTGTTTTAAATTTTATGTATTTTGAATTAGGAAGAAATGTAATTTATTATCATTCAGTAATGGGTTAAGTGTTGTTATATGTTAGAAAGAATTTTCTGTCACTTACAAAGAATAACATTATCAGTCAGTGGACTTCTAGGCATTGAAATTATAATTTACCTCTGAATGGAAACCAGCTGCTTATACACTATGTAACTTAAGGCCTGGCTTGATAGGAAAAGCAACCACAGCACCCATTTATTCCAAGCATCTTTGATTGCTGCCAGTTTACCTATGAAGTGTGGTAGATTTCTCAGTTCTCGGATTTCAAATGTAATGATTCAGGAGAAAGTGTTCAATGTCTTCTATATAAGAAACATCACCTGCATGCTCTGGGACGATCATCAGTGATGTATCCTGAGGTCATCGGGCGTTCGGTCTCGCAGAACATCATACAACCTCGCTTAGGCGACCCAGCCAGGGTTGATCAATCCCCAACTTGCATCCCAGAAGCGATCCACGGATCAGTCCTCTTTATCCAAAGCCGCTTTGAGGCTTTCTCTGCGCCTTCACTTGTGGATTTAATGGCCCTCTTTAGCCGCCCTGTTATGCTCCAGCTGTGTGAGGACTCTGCAGAGTGAGCGTCCTGCAAATCCTCTGCGGCCAACTTCTATGGGCTCAAAGTACCTCTCCAGCCTCTGTCCCAGCACTCCTCCACCAGCTCCTGGTACTTGCACGTTCCTCTCGTTAACTTCCTCGATACGCTCTTCCCAAGGCACTGTCAGTTCCAGCATGATCAGTTGTTTTGAGGCCTCAGAGGTAATGATCATTCATGTCTGGCCGGAGTATGTTGTTACAATTTGCTGCGGAACTTTAGCTGTTTCCCAAGTCAAGCCTGCAGCTGCCAGTCAGAGGTTGTGTGGAAGAGGCCTTATTACTGCCTTTGCCTGGGATTGCTCTCCACTATAATGAAGGTAACTGCCTCTTTGTGCCATGGAGCAGTTTGTTTATGTTGATGGCTGCAGCCAGCTTTGGCAACTGCCTTGAGCACCTTGTCATGGTGCCACCGTAGCCATTCTGCCAGAGCCCTAGGGCAGCTGCTGAGTAGATGTTTTAGAGAGCCTCTTCCTGAACAAAGTGGACAGGAGGGTGTCCTCACTCTTCCCAGACGTGGAAGTTTGCTGGGCTTGGCAGGGCATCAAAGACCACCTGCACCAGGAACATGACATGAGAAAATCTCCGCATGATGTCCCACCAGGTGATCCTTTGCTGAGAGTACTCTCTCACCTTGTCCACGCACCCTGTTGCCGGAATCCTACTGCCCTGCTCACTCTCTTCCTCCATCCCTGCTCGGACCTCTTCCTGGAGTAGATGGATTCTCTAGTTGCTCTGGCCTTGCCAACCTGGGTCTTGGGAAGTAGCCCAGACCTGCCTCTATCTGTTGCCACGGTGCCTCACCAGAGCCTTTCTCTCTCAGATGTGACTCTGTCACCTCCACAGCCTTCTCCGCCTCCATTTCCTGCCTGTCCTCACCTTAATGCCAGCTGCTGACACCTTACAATCCTTGGAGTCCCTGTACTGTAGGGCTTCTGGTGCCCCACCATGAATTCTTCAGTGAGGCCACTAAATTGTAGCCAGAGGATGTTACTTGTTCCATTACAGTACTGAACTGGTGAGGCTTGTGGGAGTCCCAGCCAACTCTGAAATCTGATGATCTTCTTTTCAAGGATCAACTGTTGAAAACAGGACTGCATATACTAGCAGAGGCCATGGGACTCGGGCAGGATTGAGTGCTGATAGATCCAGGCTTTAAACCTACCAGGCAGGCCAGACCTATCAACCTTGGTGAGCCACGCCCAAACTCCTGGGTGGACTTCTGAATTGCAGCTGTGTTTTTCAGACTTGAGTCAAAGACTCTCCCAAAATCTTGACTGGCTACTCTGTGATGGATGGGTTGAATATTCCCACAATAGCAAATTGGTACTTATCAGTTACCTCCCTTCTTTAACACATGGATCTTGACTTAGAAGGCTTAAAACTCATCCTTGCTCATGTAATGACATGGTGGCAGGAGAAATTTGCTTTCCAGTATCAGCATTCCAAAGACTGAAAGTTACTCCTTTTCTGGACCTCTAGATACACCAGCATGGAGGTGCATGGAACCCATCCTCTTCCAGTTTCATCCCATCCTCAATGATAGTCAATTGTAGGATGATTTTTGGTTTTCAATTGCTGACGAAAAAGGAAAATAGATTCTAAAATGTAACTGTAGTAGAACCTGGGGTTTTCCCTTTTACAGTGTTATGTGTTGCCACCATGCCATAATGGTGATGCCTGTCTGTGATCAGGCAGCCAGATAACGGTGGTTTTTGGACAAAAATATTTCTTTTCATTGTCTCCAAGGATTTGTTTGAGGAAGAATCGGGCTCTATGTTATCTTCTACTTTGTTTTCCTGGATATTATCTTCGCCAAATCCCGGTCAATTGTTCATGGGTCAGGATGGAACAGGCTTCAGCAAAGAGGAATAAAGGGACCAGGTGTGTGTATTTTATTTTATTATAACCCTGCAACCAATGCTGATTTATTCTCCCATTCACCCTTTGTACTTTTCTATAAACTGAAGCTGAAGTTGTCTGTTAACATTTACAGACAGTGACTGCCACATACGTACATATATGCAAAACACACAGATACACGCAAACAGAAAGAAAGACAGAAGTCAGGGCAAAAGGGAGAGAAAACAATTGTTAAGAAGTGCTTCAACAGAAGTAGAGAGAAACTAAATAGAACACTTCTACATGAAAATAAACAGGTAGTTCAAAGAAATGAATAACCTGGTATACAGTCATTTTTTTGATATAAAAAACATGAAATGAACCCCAAACAACTTTCCGTATAGACTTCTGGATATGTTCTCCCACAGATAAGTTCGTGACTTGATTTTACAGTATAATTTCTGGGATTTGATAATGTTGGTCATATAGCCAATGCGAAACTCCATACTATTGGTCCAAGGGATTATGATATGCTAATGCCCACCCTGAGAGTGACCACAGAGCACACTGCCTTTTATTTCTATGTATTGTGCCACCATGATATACATAATCAGATATTCTGAAGTGACTTTGTACGATTTGTGTTTTTTGTATCTCACACCATCATGCACCTTTATCGAGAGATCTCTTATCTACGATGGAGTGTTCAATCAGAAGAAAAGATGAAGCTGGTTTTAAATTAAACGTTATTGAAGTAGCAAAAGAATTGGTGATTGCGCTGCCACAAAATTCATGCCTGAGAAAACTGATGCAGATTGGAGGAGGAAGAAGATATATAAAAAAATGTCATATTTTTAAACAGGAGTATAAGTCGTCTGATTTAGGATCGATTTTTGGTTTAAGACCAACATATACTGATGTGAGATATACAGTATTTATATAGCATGTTTTCATACAAATGATATAGCTTAAAGTGCTTTACAAGATAAAGACAAAAAAAAGAAAAAAATAATATAAAAATTTGGCAGTACTAATTAACAAAGAATAAAGTAAGGTCCAATGGCCAGGGGGACAGAAAAAAAAACCTCCAGAGTGCTGGGAGACAAAACAAATCTGCAGGGGTTCCGAGGCCACGAGACCACCCAGCCACCACTGGACATTCTCCTTACATAAATGATCTCAATCAATCCTCATGGTTTTTAAGCTTCATGTGAAAGAATTAGACGATGATAATTATTGTCATGTGGACTCTGGCCTTCAATCCATCAATGTAAAGATCATAGTGCTTTGATCAGGGTGGTGGTGGGCGATCGCTACCACAGAAAACCAGAAAAGAACAGCAGAGAAAGCAGGGGAAAAACGGATTGTGGAGCCAAAGATAAAATGATAGTTAAAAAGCATATGCAGAATATCAGGTTATACTAAAATGAAGTTATGAGAAAGCCATGTTAAAATTCAGAAGGGTTTGTAGCAGTTTTTAAAGTGTTCCACGTATTAGCCCCAAAGAAAATCTTTGTAGCTTTGTAATGTTAGGAAATGTAACTTTACAAAAAAGTTTATTTTTGTAAAATCAATTACACCAGCAAAAGTAAATAAAACACTGATTTACTCCATGTTATTTTTGACCCAATGACAACATGAAGGTTACACCCGTATAATATTTTCCTTCATTTTACCATAATGTTGGTCGGGGCACAGCTAAACTTTTCTGATTCTGCATATTGTTAATTAGGTTCTGTTGATTAAAAAGATAATTAACTTACTATGGTAAGAGTACATGCTGATGCTATCAAAAGCATCAACAATAATTTCATAGATGAATTAACTTTGTATTCAAAGCAAACATCACAGCTGCAAGTTTATCCCTATGATGCTGAATTGGTTAAACGGTTGAAAACAATTAGGGAGGGATGATTTTTTTTGTAATTTATTTTTTTTAGTTTGCAAAGAAAGATAAAGGGAAGCAAAGGGGAACTTTATATATAACTGAAATGTATACATTTTTCTCCAGGTACTCTTTAAATGTGTTAGGCTAATTGGCTTAGTGGGTATGTGCCTGCAAAAGGACTGGCAACCTTGTCCATGCTATTTGTAACTGTTGCTGTTAAATTAAGCAACGCTTAACCCTGAAATTGATTGAGACTTTGTGGTTGGTTGGGAGAGTGGCATATAAGAAGAATAAATCTCACACTAAAAAGAAGTCCACCTACACACACCCAAATTTCATATCCTGCTCCCCCTCATTTCAATCTTTTTAATCTGTTCATGTGCATTATCCTTGAAAATACTGTATATGTAATGCCTGATTTACATGCAAATTTCTTTTTATATATTTTATTTGCTCCTGAGGGCAAATTGTCTTCTTATGACCATTGGGGTGTCAGAGGCAGGATCAATTATTTCACTGTTCCCTGGAGCAATTTTCAGGTTAAGCGCCTTTTCTCAGGGGCCCAACAGAGTAGGATCCTTTTGGCAGTAATAGGATTTGAATGTCAGACACGGGGATATGCCATCTGCAGTTTGGGAATTGCAAATAGCATTTTTCCCATCTTCCTGGTTAGTTTCCATAGTGAGGCTTGTGGCAGAAATGAAAATATAGGCACATACAGAACAACAAATTCATGTAAAAAATTTATGAATACATGGACAAAGCAAAGCAGTATGTAAGAAAACACAGGAAAATTTAAGGGAAAAAAATTTATCTCTTTATCAGGTAAGTCACACCCTGCCCTAGTAAGATTATACTCACCTCCTTTCACCACTTTTAGTTAAATGGTCTGACACTCCACCTTTTCATTATGTTCCGCTAAAGCCAATAATAACAGGCACATCTCTTCTTTTATCAGCAGAGGCTCATCAAGCATAGCCATCTTCCACTGAACAATCATGTAAATAATTCACTTCTTCTGTTGTGAAATAATTTGGGATGCGATTCCAAACACTGCCACCTACTGTCTGGGAGTATATCAACCCATGATTGAGCAGACTGCCACAAGTATAAATGCATTTTTGGTTGGCGGGTTTTCATCATGGTCTGCACCACTTAAATGATAAATATAAACGGCAGCCCCTGTCAGTTTTCTGAACCCCATCTTCCAGTAAGAGGAACGCTGTTATATTTAAAAGTTTCTGTCATGCCCATTGTTCATCCTTGATCACTCCCTCCACCCCTCCCCATCATTACCCTACTGCGCATCATCTCTCTCCGACCACCCTGTGACACTCTCAGTGCTAATTGCCCTTCAACAACTTATAATGGAAAGGCATACTGTAAAGAAAATCAACTATTCATCCAAACCGTCCTTACCAGGGCACGGGGTCTGCAGGAAACAAACCCGCACGGCGCCGCTACCCCTAGGGTGCCCCACACACACACCTACCCACACACAAGGACCAGAATCGGCTGCACCTAACCTGCAAGTCTTGGGCTGTTGGAGGAAACCCAAAAGACACGGGGAGAACATGCAAACTCCACGCAGGAAGGACCTGGAAATAACCCAGGTTTTCCTAACTCTACCCACTGTACCACCGGCCACCCTCAACTATTCAAGAATGTCAATTTACATCATAATTGAAAAGAGTGGCAAGAGTTAATAATGAATTTGAAAAAAGAAAATTAACAAAAAGAGCTGATATAATAAAAAACCAGAACAAAAAGAATCACCCAGTAAACAAAAAAGAGAAAAACATCCCAAACAATTTTGTGAACAGAAATACAAAAAGAAACGTTTATCAATGTAAGTTAGAGAATAAAGTAATTCAAAATATTGTTTTGACGAGGTGTTAATATATTGAATTTTTCTTTACTCCGTACTTTGCATTACATTTTATTACATTTTACTTTTTACTTACTACATTTTATTATTTATTGGTATTTTAAATGGACAGTTTTAGTGAAATACCAAGAACTGTTTTTTCATCTACTGTACGAAAAGAAACAAATCATCTTCCACCCACACCCTGCATACTCTTCTAAATACCATCTGTTTAACTACAATCTCTTTCTAACAGAGGAGTGCCCTGATGCCCTTCAAGTGGCTCAGCTGGAGAATGCCCCCAGGGTTAGCAAGCAAAGAGATCAGGTGCAGAGCCCTCAGTAACAATAAAACAAATCATGACAACTTAAGTTTATTCATATAATTGATAAATGCTCATTTAAGGATAGGAAAACATACATTCCAAATTAACAGCATTCCTAGAAAAATAATAGTCTGGGAGGACCACTGTTAGTCAAGATAAATAAAGTCCCAGTCACATGTCAGGGAAAATCAATGTCCTGGGAAATCTCGCAAAATGTTGACAATGAATAGTTGGAAAATGCACTACTGTAAAGACTCAGCCCACAGGTTTTTTTCTCCTAAAAAAAGTGCACTTTTGCATGCACTTTAAATTTTCGGGGTTACAGTGTCACATTTCTATTCATGTAATAGAAAAATATGGAATATATCAATGGAAGAATGAGAGATCAAAAAAAAAAAAGAAAAAATTGAACTGAAGACTTGACACTGAGAGAAAATAGAAAGATACAATTGTTTTATCAATTCAAGAGCTCAGTACCTGACACTTAATGATTCATTTATATATATAGTTATCATTCTGACTATTGCTTCACTACAAGGCATAAGAGCTGAAAAATAGTGTTTAGAAAAGCATTGTGGTTTATATGTTTATATCTATACTGTAGCCATATACAGTAATCCTATGCGGAAAGGGAAGTTCCAGACCCACCCCGCATAGGTGAAAACCGCATATAGAAAGACCACATTTTTTAAAGTTTAAGCCTGAAAATACCCATCCCACATGCTTTAAAACATGTAAACGTATTAAAACACACTTTGTAAACAATAATGATATGTAGATGTTTGGGCTAAGGATATGAGTAACATCTTTTATTATAAAACATTTTAACTTCACAAAGACAAGGCAGTGAGACAGGATAAGAGCTGCGCAGGCTTTTAAATGATTGACACCAGAGCGATACGCTTAAAAAGCATCTTGGCAGACGCAGCACAGAGCCAGCACAAAGTCCACTTCTCCTTAGCGTGGATTCAGCTCCTCCCCTTCACAACACGAAGTGGCAGGAGGTAGTGCCTGGGGCAGGGGGTTATAGCGACGGGCCAGATCCCAGCACTTCTCTTAGCGTGCGTTCAGGGGTCCACACACACACACACACCTAACCCCCACCCACTGCTCCTCCTCCTCCTTCAGAACGCACAGAGCAAAAGCAACAATCTTGGCAGAAGCAGCACAATGCCAGTAGCTGATCTGTCCACTTCTGCTTAGTGAGGTTCAGACCCCTCTTCAAAACGCGGGAGTGTTATAAGTGCCGTGAGAAACAGATTTAACCCCACGCCGGGCAGGAAATAAAGGAAAAATATTGTTTTTACAAAAGTTTTAAAGTAAAAATGAAAATAATGAATATGTAACAATTCCCATGAAAATAATAACTTTTAAATTGTTACCCTGAAACCAAATGAGAGGGTGGGCGGTAAAGCAAAAGCAGGGCAGAGCCCCAGGAAAATTAATATATTAATAAACCCCTGATTGAGGGGGGGATAGCTGAACCGGAAGAGCAGGGGATTACTGTATTGTGACGCCCTGTAATTAATGTTTAAAATGTTTTCGTTACTCTGTTTAGGAGAGGCTCTGCCTTCCAAGTATAGAAGACAGAAAGTGTGTGTGCAGTGGGGACGGGAAGTAAGTGTGTGACACGTGGAGTATGGAGGGAGAGAGAAGAAAGCTCTCAAAAATCAACGATACTAAAACAGGAAAAGACAAAAACAGTGATTTTTTGTTTTATAGGTGTGCCAGAGATCCTAAACAGTGGGCTGTTCAGTTCTTGTTCTTTAATAAACTTGGCATCTTTCAAGCACTTGTTTTGTGTCTCACCCCCCTTAGTTGCTACAATATAGTTAAATGGAGTCACAAGGGTGCCCAGTCAACCCAACTATATATATATATATCCATCCATCCATCCATCCTCTTCCGCTTATCCGAGGTGGGTCGCTGGGGCAGCAGCAAAAGAGGCCCACACTTCCCCCCCGCCCCTTCTTCCAGCTCTTCCGGAGAATCCCCCCGGGTCCCAGGCCAGCCGGGGACATAGTACCCCCAGCGTGTCCTGGGGCTACCCGCCACCTTCCTTTGGGCGTGCCGAACACCCCACCAGGGAGGCGCCCAGGAGGCATCCTGATCAGATGCCCGAGCCACTCATCTGACTCCTCTCGACAGGGAGGGGCAGCGGCTCTACTCTGAGCCCCTCCCGGATGACTGGGGCTTCTCACCCTATCTTTAAGGGAAAGCCGACACCTTGCGGAGGGAACTATTTCAGCGCTGTATTATCTCGCTCTTTCGGTCACTCCCATAGCTAATGACCATAGGGGGAGGGGAGGAGCGTGAGATCGACTGGGAAATTGAGAGCTTTGGGCCCCAGGGTCAGCTCCTTTTTCACCACGACAGACCAATGCAGAGCCTGCATCACAAGGATGCCACGATCCGCCTGTCGATCTCACGCCCATTCTTCCCTCACTCGTGAACAAGACCCGGATACTTGAACCTCCACTTGGGGGAGAATCCTCCCCAACCCCCGAAGGGCATTACCCTCCCGGAGGTTGGGTGCAGTGTGAGTTGGGTGGTGGCAAGGCGGGACCCCGGTCTGATCCTCGGCTACAGAAAATGGCTCTTGGGACATGGAATGTCACCTCTGAAGGGGGAAGGAGCCTGAGCTAGTGTGTGGAGGTCAGAGGTTCCTAGATATAGTCGGACTCACCCGACGCCCCAGCTTGGAAACCAATCTCCTTGAGAGGGGCTGGAGGGCTGATTGCACCCAAGAAGATACAGACGCCTGGGAAAACCACAACCCCCGACTACCCTCACATTGTTTTTTTACTTTCTTACTTGATTTATACACGTATACAATCCTTGCGAGATACTCCTAACTAAAAGCCTTGTGCAGTGCCTGTCAGTTTTGGAATTGATTGTTTTTCTTTATCTCTCTCTCTGAATTTTCTGCTCCCAGCGGAACTGTCATCTCTGACTGTATGGACAGTTTTAAACTTTTAAAAAAAAACAAAGTTTGTTTGCAGTTTTGAATAAAATTCCTGTTTCTACAACCATCTGTGTCCTGTGCAAATCTGTGACCCAAGCGTGACAAAAATATATATATATATATATATATATATATATATATATATATATATATATTTGTATTTTATTGATGCTTTGAGAAATAAACTCAAAAAAGAATTCAAATGCACTTTAAAGATGAACTTGTAAAGGTGCTCCTTTAACAACAGACAGCTGTTACTAGCTAGTCATAATGATTAGGGGGAAAAAGGTCCATAGGCTGCCAAAGATGAGTCAATACGTACAAAGGCAAATGTGCATAGAATGCAGAATGGTTCTTGGACGACTTTGTCAATTACTTTTCCCAATTTTAGAACAAGGGTTTAAAAGGGAACTTTTGTGACAGGTATCACACTAATCTCACCAGACAACAAGGTTAGAGCCTGAAAGCTCACAACAATCTATACTCTGATCTAGAATTTCTTCCTGATGGATACATTGAACATTTAAACTATGAAGTAATTTATCATTCTTGTAATTCTGGATTAATAATAAAATGCCAACAGACACAATCATTTTCCTCATGAGATGTTAGGAAGAACACAAATATTCTATGACAGTGTTATTACAGAATTCTTGGAATGAGGGGAGAAAGTGTGTTTTTGTTAAACAATGGAATAATTCTCCTTTGGAAATTTCAAATGATGTTTGCAATATTATATTTTATACAAATTATACATTTAATACATTTCTGAATGAATGGAAACAAAATGATGAAAATGAATATTGCCTCAGTTCTTTAAGACCAATTTAATTGTTCAAAAAAGAATGGCAAAAGTCAGAATACATGTATTTGGCAAGTGAGGTAAAAGCCTTATTTTGCATAAACCTGAAGAGCGTCTGCACAGAGCTAATGTTGATTCACTGACATTAACAAAACACAATTAGAATCGTCACCACTATGGGGTTCACAGGGACCCACACTCCAGGCGCAACCCAGCAAATATAAGTCCAAGTTCAAATACAAGGTTTTATAATAAATTATCTTCATAGTAATAGCCCCACCATAAGCAAAACTCTCTTTTTTACTTTTCCTCCACCCCCCCAGGTGAAGTTTGTCTGTCTTCCACCAGATTCTACTTGCCCAAATAAAGCATAGCAGCTTTTATACGGCCAGGGGTACTTGGTGCATCACATTGCATCCAGAAAGCATCCCGGGCCAGCAAGACCCCAGGACACCCAAGCACCCAAACGGGCGCCCCCAAAACTCAACCCTATGCAGCCCTGTGAGTGTCAGAATAGGAAGCACACCAGAAGGATTTGCCACCAGTGTACTGGCAGCATGGCCTTGGGAAACCAAATCTTACAATGGCCCCCAGGGTTCGATCATCCCCCATCTTTCCATTAAAAAAACCTCATGGCCAGGTAAGGAACCATCTATTCTGGTTTGGGTGCAGTCGACCCCCGTTTTCTATTACAGAATATAAAAATAAACTGGCCAAAATCATAACCAAGCTCAAAAAACTTTTCAGATAAAATATTTATCTCAGGGTAGCAAAAGAGGGTAGAGAGAGACTCTGCTTTGGAGGGTAGCTAATTCTTCTTTCCTAGGTGACGGTTAGCGGGAAATAGAAGCAGACAATGGCCCACAGGGGAGATGAATCGCGCTGTCGGGCGTGTCGAGGAACCCCCAGGCACTCGACAAACAGATTCCCGAAACTCCTGTCTAGGACGAAGGTACCTCAGAGACTTGAAGACTCGCTGCGGACAAAACCACACCAAACAACTGAAGTCGGCGAACATCAACCCCACCCGTGCCGCCCAAGTCCAAGGGCAAGTAAGCTTCACCCCACTCGAGGAACCACGACAACCCCTGATGAAGACCTCGACGGTTTCAGTTTTGCAGGCGGGGTTCAAGGCTAGAACACCGCCAGGGGCAACAGCATTCAAATCCGGGAACCGGCTGACCCTCTCCTGTCCCCAGTCTGCCTTCAACCCCGGGTGATGTAATCGGGTAGGGATTTGATTTACGAAACCTGAATATCACGGGCCCTAATCAAAACCTTTGTTTTTTGTTTTCCGGTGCTCAAATTCGAGATGTGATGAGGCGGCGCCACCTTCTACCAGAAGCAAGAGGGCAATAGGATCCATCATTCTACATCCCGGAAACGAATAAGGAAACCGAGTGAGGGTTCTCAAGGCTGACTTGCAGCACTAGTTGAAGACACGGCGAGAGGCCCCCACCCTAAAATCTTCATCTCGGTCCACTCCCTCTGCCGGGACGATCGCATGGAATACTACAGTGCTGGTGGGTTTAAAGAACTGGCTGAGAGGTTTTCTAATAGAATCAAGACATCGGGTTTTAGACAACTGGATCTTTTTGGGAAAGGCCGCTCGGGATGGACTGCATCCGAATAGATTTGGCCCCCGGGTCCTCTCCAAAACATGCTAAGGTAATTCGTCTATCTTGACTGTTCATTTTACTGCTTAACCCCTTTAATGCTACTGGTTTGATAGGACATAATGGCTTAACAGAGTCTTCCGAAAGTGCACATCTAATAATCTAATAACAAATTAATGCCGAAAAATCTGGGGCAGTCGCATAAACACCAATAATTTAATTGAAATTACTACTCAGATCAACACTGCATTAAGACTAAAAAAACGGATTGTAGATTACATAAAAAGTAAACACAGAGTGTAAAAAAATAATTTTAATTTTTTTTCGATCCCAATAACACGCATAAAATTCAGCTCTGCCTTCAGAAACATTAAATATGCACTATTAAATGTTAGAGCTTTAACTAACAAGAATTTTTATAAACAATCTTATTAGTGATAAAAGATTGATTTTATTGCCAATGAAACATGGTTAATTCCAATGGGGCAGTTTTAATCGAACCCGCCTCCGGATTACAGTTTTACCGGCCGACCGCCAGGAAAAAGGGGCGGTTTGGCAAACATTTACTCGAGCGATTAAAATGTAAAGATGTTATTTTTGGTAAATTTAAGTCCTTGGGTATCTCGCCTGTTATTCATGGAGATTCTCACGTCTCGTATATCCGGTATAGACCTCCAAAATAACTCGCTTTCCTTGAGGAATTTCGACTTAATGTCAATTTTAGTTACAAACTATGAGGGACTCTTAATAGTCGGCGACTTTAACTTTCATGTCGAAATCAGTGTGACCAAAAGGTAAAGAATTCATGAACCTCCTGGACTCTTTTGATTTGAGGCAGCTCGTTAATCAGCTACACATAAAGCGGTCATTAGACTTATGATTACTAAAGGACTTAAAGTTGATATAAAGCAGGTCACTGATTGGTCTATCAGACCATTTCTCTACTATTTAATATAGAAATAAAGATAGAAAATGCTCATGAGAAGCATTTTGTTAAAACGCTTTGACTCATCAGCAGCTTTAAAGCTACAACTATTCTAAGCAATCAGTCCGCTTATAATGCCAGCTATAATAGCGAGATAATGAAAATAGTAAAGTGAAAACTTTAATTCTAAAGTAAGAACTGCTGTTGACATAGTTGCACCTGAAAAGACAGTTAAAAATCCTCTAGTACTGTTATTCCATGGAAGACCCAAAGAGTGTCTGATTTAAAAAGAAATGTCGTAGAGCTGAGCGAAATGGGGGAAAAACTAAACTAACTATCCATTAGGAGATATTGAAGGCTAAAAAAACAGAATACAAAACACAGTCCGCTTTGGAGAGGCGCTATTTCAATATTATAAATAACAATGCAAATAATCCCAGATCTTATTTCACAATTGATCGTCTGTTAAACCCAGGTAACTCAAAGGAATCCCCCCAGAATCTTCCAGTAAACTTGAGAACATTCTGTATTTTCACAGTCAAAAAATTAATGATATTAGAGATAACATAGTATATCTCCCAACACTGCAGAACCTCCCCAAAACCCGGACTCCATTATAAACAAATTAAATGCTTTCACCAGGGTGATTACCTGAATTACATAGTATAATCTCTCAACTGAAACCCTCCACCTGGTCCCTGATCCAATACCAACCAGGTTTTTCAAAGAAATATCAGGTGTTCTAATTGACAATATTCTGGACATAGGTTAATTCGTCATTAGATACGGGGTCTTTCCAGACTGTCTTAAGACTGCTGTAAATTAAACCCCCTTTTTAAGAAACATAATCTTGAACCCCCTGCCTTTTAAAATTTTAGACCCATTTCTAACCCACCCCTTTTTAAGGGAAAATTTGAGAAGGCAGTCATTATGCAGTTAAATGACCACCTAAATAAAATGCTATTCTGATACTTTTCAGTCAGGCTTCAGAACAAATCACAGTACAGAAACTGCACTTGTTAAAGTAGTACATGACTTCATGTGCAGACAGAGGCATTTATCTGTTCTCATCCTCTTAGATCTGAGTGCTGGCATTTGACACCATTGATCACAATATTCTTAGAAATCGCCTTAGTCAATGGGTGGGCCCTCTGGCAGTGTCTTAAATTGGTTTTAATCCTACCTGGCAGGGAGAAAATTTTTTTGTGAGTTGTGGTAATCAAATCTCAAAGACACATGATATCCGATATGATGTTCCAGGCCCCCTATCCTGGGTCCGCTGCTTTCTCAATTTACATGCTTCCGCTAGGTCAGATTTCTCAGGGCACAACGTGAGCTACACAGCTATCTGATGACACACAGCTGTACTTATCAATAGCACCATGCTGATTCCACCATTCATACACAAATGTCTTACTGGTATTTCTGAATGGATAATAGTAATTTTCTCAAACTAAATAAAGAGAAAACTGAAATTTTGAATGGCAATAATGGATTCAGGAGTTATCAAAAAAAACTTAATGCACTAGGATTACAAGTTGACGGAAGTAAAAATTTAGGGAATGCCTGACTGTAATCGAATTTTAAATCGGATATTCATCAGACATTTCAGCATTTTTCACTTAAGAAACATAGCTAAAGTTAGACCTCTTTATATCATTGAAAGATGAGAGAAATTAATTCACCTTTGTTTCAGTAGACTAGATTACGTAACGCACTCCTTCAGGACTACCAAAAAGATAAATCAGAACATAAAAATGCGCTGCGAGAATCCTAACTGGGAAAAGAAAATCCAACAATTTCTCCAGTTTTGATGTCACTACACTGGTTTCCTGTGCATTCAGGATTGACTTAAAAAAACCTTTTGGTTTATAAAAACCTTAAATAATCTCGCCCATCTTTATATTGGAATGTCTGACACCTTATATTCCAAATCGTAACCTTAGATCTTCAAATGAATGTCTCTTTTAATTCCAAAAGCTAAACTTAAAAGAATGGTGAGGCGGCCTTCTGCTGTTTGCACCCAAAATCGGAATAGCCTGCCAATAGAAATTCGCCAGGCTAATACAGTGAGCACTTTAAACACTGTGAAAACAACATTACTTAACATGGCCTTTTAAACCACTTTAACTAAACTGATACTCTGTATGTTCAATTCTTCATAATAATTTTTCACAGTGGGTCCAAAAACCATACTGACCCCTACTCTTTTGTTTCTTTTTCCGGTTTTGTGGGGGCGGCCGCCCCCACCACCACCAAAGCATCATGATGCACCAACATTGATGGACTGAAAGCCAGAAGTCTAACGTGACCATCATCATCAAGTCCTTCAATGAAAACCCTAAATACAAAGAGGACTGTTGACTTATGTTAGGTAGATTGCCCAGAGGGGACTGGGCGGTCTGTGTCTGAAACCCCTACAGATTTTATTTTTTTCTCCAGCTTTTGGAGTATTTTTGTTTTTTCTGTCCACCTGGCCATCGGACCTTATTTTATTCTATGTTAATTAATGTTGACTTATGTTTATCTTTAATTGTGGCTTATTCTCTATTTATTTTGTAAAGCACTTTAAGCTAACATTTTTGTATGAATATTTCTATATAAAAAAAATGTTGATTGATTGATTTTGATTGAAAAAGGATTTCCAAAAAGTGGTACATCTATGTTAAGACCTTGTCCAAATTATTATTTTATAATTTTGGAATTTTTATACATATTTTTCTTATTGTTTCTATTTTGCATCATTATGATGATGTCATCAGCACGCTGCCATTTTATAGCACATTTCATAAGAGCTATGGTCATTGATGACCACATGGTGCAGAGATCACACAGCTCATTTTGTCACACACTCTCCACCTAAAAAGATGGCTGCACATAGTAACATGTTATCCGCTCACTGGGTTTCTTCAAAAAGGAACAAAGCAGAAAAGAAAAATCTGTAGGAGTTAGGAGCAAAAATACACTAACTGTAAGGACCTTTTAGGTTCACATATAAGATGCACTACTGTGATAGCCATTGGTCTGTTCAACTGTTTGTCTGAATGAAACAATTTGGGCTCCCTTTTGGGCAGGTTCTGTTGAAACTCCCATACTTATTGTTCAAAGAAATTGCTGGAGACAGTTCCTTTCGCTGTATTTCAACAGAGATGCTACAAAGTTTTTGAAATTTCAAAATCTTCCATTAAAAACATTCAAACCTAAAAAACTCATATATATAAAAACAGCAAACTAATTACTTTACTGTTTTAATTTTCTTTGAAAGCAGTTAAATAAATTGTATTTTGCATTTTTTAAATTTCCCAATAACCAACACAACAAATTACCCCCAGTACAAACAAATAAAACATCAGTGACTGAATGACGGTAGGAACATGCTGTCTTGACCCTTTTCCTAGAATCAGAATAATTGCATCGTTTAAGGGGTTCCCCCAACTTTCATTAAAAAAATGGAAGACAACCGGCATCAGCATTCACTCCGCCATGCTTAAATTAAACGTTTCCCAACCATAAGTGTAAAAGAAGCAAGGAAAACAAAGCTAGATTTAATGAAGTTCCCCGTGACTTGTTAAATTATACACTGAGCAAAAAAATTTACTGAGCATTACCCCAAAACCCCCTCTTATTGCAGTTTTAAAGTTTTATTTGCTGACAAAAATCTGTTGACTAGACATCCGGGGACATACAGTTCTTTCGCATGTTTTTTATAAATAATTAGAATACAAAAAAACCCCCCTTTAACTGGCTACTCATTAAATAAAGTGTTTCAATGGGAAAAAAAACCCAAACAAACATCACAAATATTTAGGAGATGTATGAAACTCCAAAGGGGGTATCTTGATTAAGAATGGGTTAAATTTTAAAGACACGAGGAGGACCAAGAAGCAGACAAAAAAAGATAAACCGCATTTATTTGTTTCCATTTCAAACTTTTGTGGAATCATATGTGATTGGGGGAACTGTTTTTTTTTCGCCCATCTTTTTTTAAGATAAAAGATAAAGCAGGCTTTAACAAATGGAAGTTAATTCATGGCTACATACCAGTTTTCAGTTTGAGACTTGAAAATCTGGGGCCCCATTATAAACCGCGGGGGAACTAAACCATAACGGGGCAAAAAAAGTGGGGAGGTATCCACAAAAAAGCCAGATTTAAATCGTGGTATAAACTTCCACGTTTTTCCCGCCAAAACCCCGGGTCACGAAAATACGTGCCTGCTGTCCCATCCCAACCCCCTCCCAAAATTTGCCTTTTAATAAAAACCCCTAAAACCCCTTAAGCTCAGCTTCTGTGAAAAGACAATCGAAAAGCAAGAGGAAAAAAAGAAGAATTTCAGCCAATACCAAGTGGAGGCAAAGAAAATGATTTTTTTGTTGGGTTTTAAACAGGGTATAAACAAAAAAAGGGCTGTCAAAGGGCAAGGGGGGAGAAACAAACTCAAGTTCACAAAGTCTCACAGTTCCCCTAAAAAAAAAATTTTCAGATATCAAAGTCACCGAAAAGGCAATGTAGCCCACCCCTGAGTGTCATAGAAAACTTGTTAGGGTAAGACAAAAAAAAAAAAGGGACACAGTGGGGGAAAAAATACAAAAAGTCAACTTTTCTAGATTTTCACAATCCGAGTTTATTTTTTTTTTAAAAGAACATCATAAACTTATCTTAAAATCATTTAATTTATAGTTTCTCAAATCCCCTCGTAACAAGGTAGCATTTAAAAAGCTTTGTTTTGTATTTATCTTCTATTGTTATGTGTGAATCACTATCCAAACCGGGTTTCCTACCTAAGGGCACAGAATCCATTAATTTGTGATAAACAGTTCTCTGAATAATTAAAATACGAGATGTATATTGATATCATTTTCATGATGATAGGAGTTGCTTATGTTAAACATGGAAACATGGTGGCACAGTGATTGTTCATGTCCCCGCATGGGTGCTTATTCCCGCCACGACTCCGATGAAATACTTTATTGTAGCAGTACTGTCTCTTTCAAACGTTAACCCTCCAATTCCTATCCTTCCTGATATAAATACTCGAGTGGTGCAGTGAGAGTAATAGGGAAAAAGATGATCCACTGTGAAACCCTAATGGGAGCAGCTGAAAGAAGAAGAAGAAGAAGGTGCAGTGGGGTAACACGCTAAAGCAGCTATTGTATTTAAAATAGTTTGACCATTCTGTGGACCATTATATTGTTACAGGTTAATTACAATCAAATGCATTAAGCTAATAAACAATATGCGGTTAATTTTAGTGTATTTATAAAACAATGTCATGAATGTGGATCTGAAAAAAAAAGGGAAACCACACAGGAACAGTAGCACTGCTTTTGGCGCCTTTTGGGTGCCGCCAGTCTGCAAAACCGAAGGGATAACTTGTGTATGCTAAATATGAGGTACTGTGGAAATAAACATGGCTTTATGCCAAGTTTAGGGTTTTATACATCACGATTTGAGCGTGGAAACGTTAATATGCAAAATGTTTGTGCATACGCACCCGTTATACATGAGGCCCAAAGGTCACCCAGAGTGGCACAGTCACCTGATATCCATAATGCTCTCTCCCTGTAATAAAATTTGCCTTTCACTTATGTTGTAGTCATAATCAACAGACATGCTCAAGCAAACACAACTGTATGTGGTTCATTATCTCCTTAACAGGAATTTATTATTTATTTGGGGATGGCAACAGTAATTGCCAATTGAGAGGTAGGTGAGTATGGAATGGTCAGGGGAGCATTTATTTTGTGTGTAGAGTGAGGAGTGGTCATTTGGATGGGACGAAGTCCTGTCCAGCCCTCTTTTTGCCCTTGCCCAATCCTTGTGGGTTTGCCTCTGACCCCCAAGCCCTGAAATGGATGGAGGAGGTTTTAGAACAGGGTGAACTCTGTCCATTATGGACTACAGTACCATAACGAATGCACCTGGCATGCATACATTTTCAAACCCTTTTTTGGGCTTTGATTCTGGCTTTGTATTTATTTGCAATTGGTTTCATTTCATTTTGATTTTATGACCCCAACCCCAATTCCAACTACTCTTGTCTTCTGTTTTCTTTCCAGCACTGAAACATTTGAGTTTTTTTCTTCCCAAATTTCCATCATAGTTTCAAATGATCTAGTTTAGAAACAAATTTAGTTTTTGCTCAGACTGCTAAAATAATAAATAATACATAAAATATCTGTCAACTGACATGTACAGCCTGGTTTTACACATGTGTGTCGTGACTGGTGAGTCCCAAAAGCACAAAGCCCCAAAGCACTTTCAAAATAGTCTTCAGGGAGGAGAACCCCAAAAACCCTGACTATACAAAAAAAAGGGCATTGAAAATCTTTAAAAGAAAAGGGTTTATTTAACAAAAAGGGTCGCAAAAAGGGCCTGGGGGGGAAACTCAAAAAGTTTCTTGAAAAAAGGCAAACACAGCAAACAAATCCCAAATAAGAATCAAAAATAAACGGTTAAAATCTTTAAAAACCTCCCCAATACAGAATCTAAGGGCAAAGGGGTTTTTCCCAAAACACAAAAAAGGGAATAAATAAACGTTAATCAAGAAATCTCCATTCCTAATGAATTTATAATGAAGCCAGCATGGGGGCCCTCCCCTAAAAAAGGTGGAGGGCATTCCGGTGTGATTGCAGATGGCCCTCCTGGGGGTCCCCCACAAGACACACCCTTTGGTCATTACCACTTTCATTTTATTTGTTTTTAAGAAAATAAATAAAAAAAAAATAAATACAAATAAATAGCATAAAATCTTAGACAATACAAAAAAAAATATAACTGTGAACTCTAGTACAGGTGAAAACAGCACATGCATATGAAACCCACATAATTATCCCCCAAAATTTTTCCTTTTTCAAAAAACAAAAAAAGGTAGAATATGACATCATCATTTTTTTTTTATCCAGGGTTCCCCTCATTTTATAATTTGTTTAATTATGTTTTTTTTAAATTTTGTTTCTATATTTATATGTTTTTGATTTCCTTTTTTTTAGGTGGATCCCCCAAGAGGTGGGGGTACCTTCCCTAAGTTTGTTCCACCCCCATCTCTATAAGGCAGGCTGGGAATTTGGCCCCGTAAGGGGTTTTTTAATTTTTTAGGGGGTATTTTTTTTTTCTTTTATTTTTTTAATTTTGGATTTCTTAGATTATTTTTTGTTTTTGGTCTTTTAATTTTTTATTTTTTTTTTTCCCAAAATTTTTTCCCTTTTTTTTTGGGT
>NW_024379933.1:0-9118 GCF_016835505.1 Polypterus senegalus
GGGAAAAAAACCAACTGAGGAACATGTACGGAAAGAAAAAAAAGGGCATTGTCCAAGAACCAGGCAAAAAAAATCCTTTATATATTTAGTTATGCTTACATATAAAATCCGCAATAGAGTAAAACCCCACAAAAAGTTGAAGCGCGATATAGCGAGGATTATTTAAAGGCGGCCAGTCATCGGCCAATCCCCAAACCCAGTGGAGCCCTCCCGTAGGGCCCGAATGCCAGGGGGGAAAGGGCTTGGAGTTTTCCTTCCGCCCTGCGATCCTGGGGCCCCCAGGGACGCTCGGGAGGCTCAAGGTTGTTTTCACTACAGCCGGAGCCCGTAAGTCATGGGGACAGAAGAAAAACGTACTTCGGGTTGAAAAAAAGGATTTTTTATCTGATTGGAAGTATAAATCACATAGACAGAGAGAGCACTTCGGGTCAAGGACTTTAAAGGACTGGGGGGAGTTCCCAAGGTTAGAGCTAGTGGTTGGCAGAGGGAAAAGCGTCGGGAGAGGAGGTTGATTTTGTGTATTGTATTTGAGTTTTTGGATTTTGTAGAGTGGGGGGGTGCTTTGTGCACATTTAAATAAAAAAAATCAAATTAGGGAGGCCTATTCTTCCTGGGAGCCGGGGGGTCCTTGAATCCTAGAGGACAACTTCCGGTACCCCGGGAAGTGCTGGTGGACCAGGAAGGGTTTATGCCGGGTGTTTCCCAGTTGCGGGGGGCACCCTTTCTGCCACACGGGAAAGTGCTGCTGAAGGTCATCATCTGCACCTGGAGAAACCCCAGGGAAAATGGGGAAAAGGACAAAGGGGGGGTTTTGGGCATGCGATACGTGCATTTTTTCCCCAACAAAAACTCGGATCAGAAAAAACCCCATGCAGCCATGCAATGGGTGATACCTCAACACCACAGTGTTCCCAGATGGAATGGAAGTGTGGGTTTTTTTATGTGGCGGGGTGCTAATTTTTCCCCCAAACCCCCAAAAACCATGCAGGTTGGATGGCCTACAGGGGGGCCCCGGATCAGATTAGCGTCCCCCAGGACAGAGCAATTGCGGATGGGGCCTTGCTAAAGGGGGCCCAACGGAAAATGGACTAAAAAAAACCTGTAAATTTTTGGGAAATATTGAAAAAAGCGTGTGTGTTTTTTGCACATTCTGGAGTCGTGTCTGTCTGTGGGGGGTATTTTTACAAATATACAGTATATATACGTATTGAAAACTTTTCCCCCTTTTGATTTCTTATTCTTTTGCATGTTTGTCACACAAAATGTTTCGTCATTAAAAAATTTAAACCCTTTAGTCAAATATAACAAAGAAAACCCAAAAAATGCATTTTTTTAAATGATGGTTTTATTTTTGGGGAGAAAAAACCCAAACCAATGGTCCTTTTGAAAAAGTAATTGCCTTGTTAAAAATAACCTAACTGTGGTGTATCACCCTGAGTTAAATTTTCCCGTACCCCCCCGGCTATTACTGCCCCCCCTTTTTCCTCAAGAAATCACTTAAATAGGGCTGCCTGACACAGGGGGGAAAAAAAGCCCCTAAAGCTAGACATCATCCCAAAGACCCAAAGAAATTCAGGAACAAATGAGAACAAAATTGAATCTATCATTCAAAAAGGTTATAAACCATTTCTAAACTTTGGGACTCCAGGAACCACAGTAGACCTTTTCCCAAAATGGAAAAAACATGGAACATGGTGAACCTTCCCAGGAGGGGCCCACCGGCAAATTCCCCCAAAGGCGCGAGGGGGTTTCCCCGAGGGTCAAAAAAGCCCCCAGGAAAACTTTAAAAGAACTGTGACTTGCCTAAATTGGGTCAGTTTTCCCGCTCCACCATAAAAAGGCTGGGAAAAAACGGCCTTGGGGTTTCCCAAGGCAAAAACCCTTTTAAAGAAAAAGAACTTAGGGCTTCAAAATTTTTGCTAAAGAAACATCTCAATAATTGCCAAGATTTTTTGGGAAAATACCTTGTGGACTGATGAGACAATGTCCTTTCATCTGGCAAAAAAAGGAACACACATTTAAAAAAACATCTACCAACAGAAAAAATATGGTGGTGGTAGTGTGATGGCCGGGGTTTTTTGCTTTTGGACCTGGAAGGCTTGCTGTGATAGATGGAACCATAATTCTACTGTCCCCCAAAAATCCTGAAGGAAAATGCCCGGGCCATCTGTTGTCAACCAAGCGGGGATCGGTGCTCCGGGACGCCCAAAACACACCACAAATCCACCTCTGAATGGCTAAAAGAAAAAACAAAATGAAGACTTTGGGTCCCTGGTCAAAGTCTGACCTGAACCCAATTGAGGCAGGCAGCCCTTTAAAAAAAGGCGGTTCATGCTAGAAAACCCTCAAATAAACTGAATTACAACAATTCTGCAAAGATGATGGGCAAAATTTCCTAAAATTAAAACTTTTTCAAGTTTCATAAGCGGCGTTCATTTTTGTTAATGGTGGCCAACTAGTTTTAGGTTCAGGGGCTTTATTTTTACACAGGGCCATGTGGGTTTTTTGGTTTTTTTTTCCCTAAATAATAAAACCATCATTTAAAAACTGTTTTTGTGTTTCTTTTTTACATTTGATAATGGTTAAATGTTTTTTGATGATCAGAAACATTTTGTGTGACAAACATGCAAAAAAAAGAAATCAGGAAGGGGCAAATATTTTTTCACACCACTTTTTCATCAGTATATATATATAAACATACAGTATATATATATATATATATTTATTTTTTAATCTATACTAAAAAAAACCCTCACTGATACTCTACTGACTCATCCAAAATTCCCCAAAGTTCCGTTAGGTAAAAGGGTAAAATTTGACGGCTCTTTCCCTTTAAAGCTTTTTAAAAAAGCTGGTCAGGTTTCAAATTCTATCGTAATGGGTCCTGGAAGCTATTTTTCTAAAACTGTTGGAGTTGAGCTGGATCCCCTGGGGGGGGAGTTTCATGTGAAACATCCGCCTCCGCTAATCACGTGAACTGACTATCACGCCAGTACAAAAAAAAGGAAGAGCTCAAAAACGGGCAAAAAATGCATTATATAATTGAAAGGGCAGAAACAATGAAGCGAGCAACTGACATATACAACCCTATTCATGAGTGCTGCTACTTGGGAAAAAAAGCACAAAAATGGAAAAAATCAATGTCCTAAAGGAAGACGTGAAAAAAACCTTTCATGCAGTTTTCCCTCTCAGATAAAGAGGAAGCGAGCTGTTTAGTGCAGTAAGGCAATCGATGAATGAAACCCGTCATCTTTCACGATTGACAAACCCGGGTAACGAAAACAACACATTCCTACAAATACAACCCTGATTGAAAAAAAAATGATAATTAAATCCTTGATGAACAACACTCAAAAACCTACAAAAAATTTCTGTATATTGACAATCATGTTAATTTTTTAAAAATTTCCTTTTCTTTTTTTAACTTCTTTAACCCTACTTCTCCTTGAATATATATAATTTGATCAGATTTCAAAAAGACAACCCCCGGTGATTTGGCATCCGGTTGATTCAGAGGATACTAGTATTCGACTTCAAAATTTATTTTTAAACCCCGCATCTCCTTGGTTTTTGGGGCATATGAAAAAATTGGTTACTTTTGAATCTTTACGTTATTTTTAAAATTTTACTTTTTCTTGCCAACACAGCTGAAACTTGATGCATTACTCCATAGCGTTAAAAATAGCATTTAATCACCTTTAAATTTAACAAGGGGAAATTTTGTCTTCTGATTTCCCCGGTACCGATTACACTGTACACAAACCCCCAAAATGTTAATGAATAAAAAGCGTTCCTCGATGATTTGAACAAAAATTTTTTTTCAAAAAAACTGGGGAAGCCCTTTATAAAACATGGTTTGTGCACACTGGCAGGCAAAAATTTGATCATTACAAAAACGGACTTTGTCTCTTACGGGGGTCATTGGACTTCCGTGACCGTTAGTAATTCTAAATACATCTAATTACAAAATGTTAATGATCACACAGCCTAAAACAAAATAATTTTGGGTAGGGTTTTAAGTTTTAAAAAGAAATGGGCAAATTACCTTTTTTTTCTGACTTTTTTTTAAAAGAAAAAACTTTATTTTGAAATTTTGGTTTTTTATTTAAAGACAATACCATTCTGAAAATTTCAAAATTAAACTCCCTTTATTTTTAAGTCTCCCCCTTTTAAAGGGATGATTTTTGTTTTTTTTTAATTCAAAAGCAGTTTGGGTTTTTTTTAGAAATTGCTTCAGTTTACAATATTATTCCTTCTATTATTTGATTCAACCCCCTAAAACCCTTTTTAAAATTAAAAAAAACATTTGTGATTTGGGGAAATTTTTGCGTTACTCGATTAAGAGATTTTTTAAACCCCTAATTAATTTGGGTTAATTTTTTTTATCCCCCTAATATATATATGTAATATATACAGGTATATGTAGATTTTTATATGGTTTTATATATTTTATATATTTTTTTTTTATATATATATATATTTTGGCATAAGGGCTATGCTCCTTGAACCCTCAGGACAACTCAGACCCAGGTAAGTCCAAGACTTTTTTTTTCCCAAATGCAAAGCACCTTCCAACCCTAAACATAAAAACCAAATATTCTCTCTCCTCCCTCCCCGACCTTTTCTCCTCTCCCCCCCGGCTGGCTGGGTAGAGCCCCCCCCTTTTCCCTGACGGAGGTGTTTTTGTCCCAACAGTCCACAGTTCCTTTTCCCCCGGTGGGCAATTGGGCCCTTCTCCGGGATCCCCGGCATTTCTTCCTGCAGGCTTTCCCGGGTCACGGCATCAAAACCTATAATCCCCCGGCTCCCGGTGGTCCCAAGGATCCAGCGGGCTGTGTATCACTAAAGTCCAAAAGGGCCCCGCTGGACCGGGGGCCCCATCCCTTGGGGCCCTCCTGGCCTGGGGGTGCCGGAGGCATGGGAACCAGCAGTCCCAGTCCCCCTTGGGGGGGCTGTGTTGCCCCCGTTCTCGGCGAACCCTTGGGGACAGTGTACCTCCTGTCTCCCTGGGGACAATGGGCCACTCAGTGGCCTGGTGCGCGACAATTGTAGCACCGATGAAGTCCTCCTGGTTGCTTCCCTCTCGGGACCAAAAACATCTGGGAACTCCGTCAGTGTTGTCTCTGCCTTCATCTGCCAAGGAGGTATTACGGCGCTTGGCTGCCATTGCCTCGCTCTGATATGTCAGGAGACCCACACTTTATTTTGGGATCTCCTGTTTCATCTAGGGCTTGTGCTCAGCGAGGGCTCTCTATGGAAAGAGAGCCTCTTTGCTGTTACGCCCGTTGTCTTCGCTTACCGGGCGGCATCGTATTCCGTGTCGGCTCGAACGGCACCGTTCAGCTGCCGGCCGCGCGAAGCTTTCCCAGCACTCCTGTCAGCGGCACTACCTCACTTAAGACCAGTTGGGACCTGGAGGCGTGTAAGGCTCCGGGCGGCCCACGTCACACGCATGCCCGGACCGTTTACTCCTTTTACCAACCGCCGGTCATTGTGCCCCTCTGCTGTCGGGCCACGGTGCTGACACCCACTACTTATCCTTGGCGGTGTCAGATGCGCACTTGTCCCCTTATATTCTCGATACGATACGGACTCACCTGCAGTCCATCGATCACCTCCGGAGCTTCCCGGCGCGGCCTCACGAATCCCATCAGAGCCTTCAGCGGTGCTGCTGCCGTCCTCCCAGTTCCTCCACGTTCCTTCAGTTCACCATATTCCTGTAAGACGGCGTGGAGCGGGTATTCCTCGAGGCCCGTAAGTCAGACAGTTAATTTTACGGCGGAGTTGTTTGCGCTTCAGCGTTTAAGCTTACCCTCCGGCCAGGAACCAATGAGCCACGTCCCCTCCTGGCACGTGTTCAGCTGGGTCGTGCAAAGGCCTCTTAGGGACTTGGAGTTCTCAGAGGGACGGCTGGCCCTACAAGCCGGCTGAGATCTGCCTTTTCCTCATGACTGCAGACCCTTCAGCCCCTAACCCGTTCCTCCTTGCCAGGTTTGCAGGTTGTGTGGGCTGCTTTGCATGCCTTCCCCTTCCAGGAGGCTCCGGACCCGTCAGAAGCGAGCGACTCTCGTCGGAGGACTCAGGTGTCCGTCACCTTCCGGTATGCACTGCGGTGACCAGTCTGTTTCTCGTATGGAGCCATAGCGCTGAGTGATCCGGCGTCCTGGCCTGCCTTCTGGGGGCGGCCATTTGCGAGCATGAGGCAGTCATTTGAGATGCCGCTGCGATTCTCTCGGCGGGCGTCTGCAAAACATGATAAAAATAAACCCGGAACGTCGCCCGTTTTACCTGCAGCTCCCTCTGTAGCGTATGGCGGAACCCTGGACTGTCAGGGGGTCCGGCGTGTTTCGACGCGGTCCATGCCCCGTTGTCCAGCTACCGGCCCGAATTGGCTAAATCCTCCTCACTCCGGTCAGGTAGGTCCAGGTCCTCTCGGCGTCCGTCAGGCCCCTGCGCCGCTGGAACTGACCTTCTTTTACGGTCTTCTTTCCCATGGTCCTGCAGAGCGGAATGGGCCAGTTGCAGCTTTCTGGGTAGCGGGTGGTGTTGCACCTCTGTGAAAAGATGGGAATACACCGAGGTTGTCTGCCCCCCGAAATTTATTTTTAATGCAGGTCCCCTGCCAAGGCGGCCAGAGAATCCTGCCCCGGGTAAGCCAGTGTGGCAGCAGGGGCCTAGTGCTCCTGAACCCTCGGTACAACTCCCGACACCAGGTAAAGTCCAAGACTTTTATTTTTCCACAGTGCCCCGCACCTTCCACACTACTCATACAACAATCAATAAACCAAATATTCTCTCTCCTCCACTCCCCAGACACTTTGGTCCTCTCCTTCCTAGCAAAACTGTTGTCCGGGTGAGGGACCCCTTTATAGCCCCTGGCCGGGGTTTCTGTCCCAACAGTCCCGTCCTTTTCCTTCCAGGTCAGGGCAATTGGGCCTTACTTCATCCCTGGAGCCGGGCATTTCTTCCTCATTGACCGTGGCGTACTCCCGGGGCATCACGGTTAAACCGGGGCCTATAGCCCCCACAGCGACTTCTGGTGGTCCCCCAAAGGGATCCAGCAGTGCTGTGTATAAACCACAAGATCCATAAAGGGCCCCGCTGGACTTTGGGGCCGCGATCCTACTGTCAGGAGGCTCCTCCTGGCCTGGGGTGCTTGGGGCCGCGAGCCAACAGTCCTCCACAATATGTATATATATATATATAACTGTGTATATATATATGTCTATATTAGTATATGTGTATATGTTGGGGAAGCTGCCCCCAGGCTCCCCCCCGGGGGGAAGGAATTTCCCCGAGGACTCCCCCTCCACAGGGCCTTTTAAATTTTTATGTTTCCCCCTCTGGATCGGGGCCCCGGGAAACGGGGGGTTTTTTGGGGATCTTTTGGGTTTATGAGGGAGAGCACAGCACCGGGCGGAAGAAGGCGTGTCCGGGTAGTAAAACTGTTGCCCTGCCCCGAAAATAAGGGGAATTTGGGGGCCCCTCGGGCGAAAAAAAAAGGAGGGGGTCCCCAGCCCAACCTGAGCTGTGCTGGGGGGTGGGGGAAAAAAGTGCCAACGGGAAGGGGTTTAATATAGTGGTTTGTTTAAAGAGTTTTTGGTTGTGGAAGGTCCAATAAAGGGGAAAAAAATAAAAGGGTTTAAACCTGGGTTTTGGAACAACCGAGGTTCCAGGGCCCCCGCCCCCCTGCCCACTGGCGGCCTTTTCTGGCTTTTGGGGGACCTTAAGTGTGGGGAAACCCGCATCTTCGGGGGAAACACCACCCCACTGGCTTTTCAACTTCGCAGTCCCAAACTGGGGAAAAATGGGAAAAAAGGCGGGGAAAAATCCCCCCGGCCAGGGCCGCGAACCCTTAAATTTTCTGCCGGGCGAAAAAACGCTTCCGGGCACAGGCCCCGGGGGGCTTTTGGGACATGGACGGCTGGCCTAACGCGGGGCCGCCACGCCCCCGGGAAACTGGGGTAAAACCCATTTGTTTTTTTCCCGTTTTGCAAACGCCCGGAAAAACAGGCATCGGAAAACGGCCTCATGCCCCTCCCCCTAAAATACGCGGCCTAGGAAAGGGGCGTTTCCACAACAGCCTGGTCACCCGGGGGAATTTAGGACGGTGGAGGAACCCCAGTCCCCCGGGGGGCGGGCGCCCCTACGGGGCCGACCTCCGAAAGGGGGGGAAAAGGGGAACGCCCCAAAAAACCACCGCAAAAAGGGCGGGGGCCCACGGGGCTGCCCGGAAAAAAAAAGGCAGATCTCAGCCGCTTTAGCCACCGTCCCCCTGAACCAACTCCCAGGAACCTTGCGACCCAGCGAAACCGTGCCGGGGGGGCGTGTCTTTGGTTCCGGGGGTGGGGAAAAACGGAAAGGGTAAAACCCCCGTAAAATTCCCGTTTATTTTCAGGGGCTAAATCCCTAAATGTTTTTTTTCGGAATATGCTGAACAAAAGGGGGTGGTGAAAAGGGGAAACGGCGCCCCGTTGGGAAAACAAGGGTTAGCGGGCGGAAACTCGGGAATCCGGGGGGGATTCCTGTCGGAAAAGGGGGGCACGTGCGTCGGGAAAACCGAAATTTTGCGTGTCAAAGCACGTGCCCCGGTGGGCATGATGACCGAATGGTCGGGACGGGGCAAAGGCCGGGGATGCGGCGGCGGGCTTTCCGACAGTACGGGTCGAGGACCCCACGGGAGCGGTGATGGGGGTGCGGGGAAACGCGGGTCGGGGGGCCGATGTGCTGTTCATTTGGGGGGGGGCAATGGGGGCTCCCATAAACGGAAGACGGTTGGGAGACGTAAAGGGCCCCTTTTTTCCCTGGAAGCCCCGGGGCGCAAACAATCAGCGGGAGATCCCCAAAGGTGGGGCTCCAATAAGGAAAGGGGAGGGGGAAAGCGCGAAGCCCCCCCGGGGGGGGGGCGGAAAACGCTGCGGGGTTCCCCGGGGGTTTTTCCGGGGAAGCAACCAGGACTTTCTGCTATAAATTCCGCAAAGGCCCAGGAAACATTGTCCCCGGGGGGGGGCCCCCCCAAAAATTTTGGGGGGAAAGGGGGGGGACTCAAAACCCAATGGTTTAAAAAGGGGAGGTTTTAAAACTGCCCGGTTTTAGGCGTCCCCCTGGCCCGGGGAAA
>NW_024379934.1:0-16225 GCF_016835505.1 Polypterus senegalus
AGTCATCAGGTAAAATCAGCAGGTCTACAGCTTTGTCCTCTGTTTCATCAGCATGTGTTAGAGATCAGGAAAAGGACCTGGATTACCACAAATTAAATGGCTCATCAGAAAAAGGATGTGAATTACTACAGAGTAAACAGATTGCCATTCATTTACACAGAGAGACTGATAAACTGAATAGTGTTATGAAATAGCACAGTTAAATGTTTTCACCACCAAACAAGAAGTGCTGTTTGATAATGATGATGATGCTAATAGTTGTAACAACCAGTTGTTTTGGCATTGAACGAATGATTGCCTTTTCATGTGGGTTTGAATCTATTTGATAATAAGCAAAAACCACCTAAAATATTTTACTTGCTATTACTCACACATATACATCTGCATTTTTTAATACTATTTATAAGTGAAATTCAGGGGACACTGTGCAAAGCAAAATGAAGGGTGAAGATGGACATTGAGGCAGAAAAGAACATTCCATACTACAAACCAGGATTCAGTACAATATACAGTATATATGAGAGGGGTTGATCTTTCTAATGAGTATTTTTACTATTACACCAGCCAAAACATAATTCTAATATATTATTCACAAATTATTTGTAGATTTTATTGACATTGCTAACACAAACTGTTATATCCATCACAATGAGATCTGCAATGCAAAGGAAACAGAGCAAATGAAAGACAAAAAACTGTGGAGCTCATCCGGGTGGCTATAAAAGGGGCCGCCTCCCTCCATATGATCGCTGGAGTTGGGAGAGTAGAGGAGACAAGGTCTTAGGAGGAGGCAAACAGGCGGACTGAAGTAGGAAGGCATTGTTGTGGCCAGGAGTTTTGGGGGTTGTTGTTCACCTTGTAAATAATGGACTGTGTAAATAAACGGGTGTTGGGTGACATTAACATGTCCGACTGTCTGTTTCCGGGCCGGCTTCCACAGTGGAATCCCAGATGGGACTCTCTGCCTGATACAAGGCAGGGACTCAGAAAAAAAAATTTGTGGACGGCCCGGGGAGCAGGTGCACCCACACACGTGTCACGGGACGCACGCAAACTCCTGATGAGATAGTCGCCCTACAGACCGCTACCGGATCGCGGAGGACTTGTTCTCACCTGGGGCCTCATGTATAACGGCGTGCGTAGAATTCACACTATAACATGCCGTAAGCACAAAAGACGAAATGTGCTTATGTACAGAAAAATCCAGATGCGGGAATCTGTGCGTACTCCAAGTTCTTCCACTACATAACTCCCGGTCAGCGTGAAAACTAAGGCTCGTGCACGCGCCTTATGTCTCGCCCCAACACCTCCCAGAATTACGCCTCTTTGAATATGCAAATCAATATAAATCGCCCTTAAGCTCAACCTTCTGTGAAAAGACAATGGGAAAAGCATGGGGGGAAAATATAAGAATTTCAGCGAATACCAAGTGGAGGCAAAGGAAAAACATGCTATTTGTTTAATTAAACCGTGGTGTAATCAACAAAAGGAAGTTGATCGAGTGACGTAGCGTGTTGGAGAAACTTGAAAGCTCAGATATCAGTCGCCGTGAAAAGACGAGTATTAGCCCACCTTCTGAGTGTCATATGAAAGCTTATTAGAATACAGAGAAAAAAAAGCACACAGTGGGGAAATAAGCACGAAATGTCAAGTTCAACCTAGAAATTTCCACTTTAATCATGTAGTTTATTTTGTCATTAAAGTAGAACATCATAAATGTCATCATAAAATCGTTTAATTAACCAGTTTCTCAAATCACATCGTAATTAAAGTAGCATGTTAAATGCTTTGTTTTGTATGTGATCTTCTATGTGCTCTATGTGTGTGAATCACTACGTACTTCTTAAACCACCTCTCTTCCTCCGACTGGACACAGAATCCATTACATTCGTGATATTACAGCTCTCTGAATAACTAAAATACTGAGATGTATATGTGATATCATTTTCATGATGATAGGAGATAAAGCACGTTATTAAATATGGGTTTCACGGTGCAGTGATTGTGTGCGATCTTCGATGAAATTATTTATTGCAGCAGTACTCATGGGCGGCTCTAGACAGAGAAAGAATCGGTGACCCCTTCAAGATGATATCTTATGCACGGTGGATGGCCACGTCCGTTGCGGACACTGCATAGCCGCCTCGTGCTCATGACACAACTTAATTTATGTTGAAATTTGACGCTGCGTTTTTAGCTGTGTTGTTATTTTCTCTTTCTGTTTTATATTCAATATATATTAGCGTGGCCGACCCCTGCAGTCCTTGCTTTTCTTTCTCCAAGTAACCGATCGCCACACAATCAGTTCTGTAATAGATGTTAAGCCATCTGTAAGCTTAGAGCGACGATTCTTCAAAACGTTTAAGGAACATTAAACTATCTTCGTAGTACATGTTTAATTATTCTATCCTTCACGCCACTCCCAGTGAAAAATATGGATTTTTTAAGTGAAGTTAAAGTTTTACCTGTATAATATAATAAACATATTTTGCTGCATTTCATCTTAAAAATGATATTGTCATCATATGTAAATACGCGCTTTATAAAGTGGCACAGGTTGTGCAATATTATAACTGTAGTGCAAGTTTACAGTGAAGTAATTGTACTTCTAAGTACAAACAGTTCTACAAGGTGCAATTGATTGAGTGCATTTATAGTTCTTGGGATGAAACTGTTTCTGAACCGCAAGGTCCGTACAGGAAAGGCTTTGAAACGTTTTGCCATGGCTGAGGTAGCGTGTGCTTGATTCTGTACCCCGATAATTCTCTTTCCAATCAGCTGCTGCTGTGATTCACATTCAGATACAGTGATATAAATACTCCGAGTGGTGCAGTGAGAGTAATATGGAAAAAGATGATCCACTGTGGCAACCCTAACGGGAGCAGCTGAAAGAAGAAAAAGAAGAAGGTGCAGTGAGAGTAACAACACTAAAGCAGTTATGGTATTTGGAATACTATGGCTATTCCCTGGACCATTATATTGTTACAAGTTAATTACAATCAGATGCAGTGAGACAGTGAGTAAAGCTGACCCCGTAAAGCATAAGGGAGATCCCACCAAAAAGGCCCACAATATACGTGAACGGAACCAAGTAGGGGGCTCTCCAACAGTGGGCACGGCGGTGAGTGCTGTGCGTGAGGTGAGGGGAGGAAGATTGACGGATGTGTAAATAAACATCGGTTGGGTGACATTAACATGTCTGCCTGTCTGTGCCGGCTTCCACAATATATACACATACAGTCATATGAAAAAGTTTGGGAACCCCTCTTAATTCTTTGGATTTTTGTTTATCATTGGCTGAGCTTTCAAAGTAGCAACTTCCTTTTGATATTTCAGCAGTAACATAATGTTTATTGGATTAACAGAAAATATGCTATATGCATTGTAACAAAATTAGACAGGTGCATAAATTTGGGCACCCGAACAGAGATATCACATCAATACCTAGTTGAGCCTCCTTTTGTGAATAAAAAGTCTCTAGATGATTGTCTTGATTCTGGATGGAGGTGTTTTTTACCATTCTTCCAAACAAAATCAATGGTATTCAAGTCAGGGGACTGTGACAGCCGTTCCAGAATATTGTACTTCTCCCTCTGCATGAATGCCTTTCGAACTGTGTTTTGGGTCATTGTCTTGTTGGAATATCCAACCCCTGCGTAACTTGAACTTTGTGACTGATGTTTGAACATTATCCTGAAGAATTTGTTGATATTGGGTTGAATTCATCTGACCCTCAACTTTAACAAGGGCCCCAGTCCCTGAAGTAGCCACACAGCCCCACAGCATGATGGAATCTCCACCAAATTTCACAGTATGTAGTAGATGTTTTTCTTGAAATGCAGTGTTCTTCTTCCGCCATGCAAAGCGCTTTTTGTTATGACCAAATAACTCAATTTTTGTCTCCTCAGTCTAAGCCCTTTCCAAAATGAATCTGGCTTGTCTAAATGAGCATTTGCATACAACAAGCGACTCTGTTTGTGGCGTGAGTGCAGAAAGGGCTTCTTTCTCATCACCCTGCCATGCAAATGTTCTTTGTGCAAATTGTGCTGAATTGTAGAACGATGTACAGATACACCATCTGCAGCAAGATGTTCTTGCAAGTCTTTGGAGGTGATCTGTGGGTTGTCTGTAACCATTCTCACAATCCTGCGCATATGCCACTCCTGTATTTTTCTTGGCCTGCCAGACCTGGGTTTAACAGCAACTGTGCCTGTGGCCTTCCATTTCCTGATTGCATTCCTTACAGTTGAAACTGATGATTTAAACCTCTGAGATAGCTTTTTGTAGCCTTCCCCTAAACCATGATACTGAACAATCTTTGTTTACAGATCTTTTGAGAGTTGCTTTGAGGATCCCATGCTGTCACTCTTCAGAGAAGAGTCAACTTGCAATTGACCACCTTAAATAACTTTTCTCATAATTGGACCCACCTGTCTTCAAATCTTGATGTTCAAGGATTAACAAGCTAATACATCCAATTTGGTGCTGCAAGTAATCAGTATTGAGCAGTTACATACATTCAAATCAGCAAAATTCCAAGGGGACCCACATTTTTGCACAGCCAGTTTTTCACATTTGATTTAATTTCATACAACTAAATACTGCTTCACTAAAAATCTTTGTTTGGGAAAACACCCCAGTACTCAGATGTTCCTAGGAAATGAAAGACATACCACTGTTATCTTTTTCGTTGAAAGTAAATTATTATGCAGGCTGAGAGGGGTTCCCAAACTGTCTCATATAACTGTATACATACAAGATTAAGTCAAAAACTATCCGCACTCCAGCTGTAGAATTTACAGTATTTCAATCAACTTTCAGAAAAAACAAATACATAATTTTTTAACATAATCTCCCTACTATTCAATAAACTTTGCCCATCTGTCAACAAGCTTTCATATTCCTTCATAAAAAAATGTCTTAGGCTGAGCTGCAAGCCCCAAATGCACTGCTATCTTCACCTCTTCATCAGATGTGAATCTTTGTCTTCATAGTGCTTCTTTTGAAACCCAAATCTGTCGTGATTATTGCATAGGCAGAGCCATGGCCGATTTGCAAATGATTTGTCACATTATCTAGTGTCACTCATCTATTCAACAGAATAATTTCCCGTGCACACTCAATGTTGTCATCAGTCATGGACGGGCGTCTGGCTCCTATTTCATGGCTGACACTTGAGCGACCTTACTTGAACTTCTGTATCCATTCATACATACTCATTCAAGACATAACACTTTCTCCAAACTGTGCACAAAGTCTTCAATAAATATCATCACCAGGCACACCTTCAGACCACAAAAAACAAATCACTGCATGTTGATCTTCTTTAATGGAAATCATAAGTGGGGCAGCCGTTTTTCTTGCACCGCAGTTACAAAATGATCTGACGTAACACATTCACACGTACAAAGGGGTGACCGGGGAGACAGGGAATGAGACAGAAATTTTAATATGACCAGAGTGTGAATAATTTTTGAGTCACCCTCATATATATATATACCTGTATATATATATTGTCAGAGGTGGCTGGGGTGGCGACCCGGCCTTGACGCCCAGGAGGACCGGAGGACGGCTTGCGCCATCCCCAGACCATCTGGGGGCGACCGCCCTGGTTCCTTTGGGGGCCACGGGTACAGGGCATGGAAGCCCATCATATATATTGTAATAAAGGTGCTATATAGGTGCCTCTTGAACCCACGATGAGACGTCAAACACCTGATATAAGTCCAATATTTTTATCTTTTATTATAATACTGTGCACAAGCACCACTATTCCACACTACTCCAATAAACAATACAATAAACAATCAATCCTCCAATCCTCCCAGCAGCTCTGTCACACTTCCTCCCAACTCCGACTCGCCCTGCTGGGGTTACCCATAGTCCTTTTATACTTCTCGACCCGGAAGTGTTTCTGTCCCTCAGTCCATGTGACTCTTAACACTTCCGGGTCAGGTGAAAACTCCTTTTCTTTAGCCCGGAAGTACAACATTGCTTCTGTCCCCTCGACTGGGAAGTACTTCCAGGTTATAAGGCAAATAGAAGTCCCTGTGCCTCCCTGCAGTGTCCCCTGGTGGTCCCCATGGTATCCAGCAGGGCTGTGAAGGGAAACTCCAAGGTCCATGATGCTCTGCTGGAACCTGGGGCACCTCCACGTTACATGGAGGACTCCACCTGGCGGCTTGGGGATATTGGCCGGGATAAGCTGCCGGCCATAGTCCACAATATTCAGCGAAGAACCATGGTTCAAAGCGTTTAGCCCCGCGAGGGATGTCTTCTTCCAGGAGGGAATTCCGGTCGGACCTTGATCGCTACGTTTACAGTAATCCTTGGAGAACCTAGGGGGAACATTATAGTAATGAGACACTCTATCTCCCGTCCTTCAAGGACAGTCTCGGCAAATATAGCCCGGCCAGCGGCAATTATAACACTGCCTCTGTCCTCCTGCTATTTTCCTTCTGCGGAACTGGAAACATTCTGGAAACTCAGGTTCCGCCCCTTTTCTCACTGAGGAGGGTTCCACAGCCGCCCTTGTACTCTCCGCACCCTTTTCCACTTTATCAGGAGACCCTCATTGCTCTTGTGAGCGCTGAAGTCGGAAACAACGGAAGAACTTAAACTCAATTAAAGTAAAAATAATTTCTTTATTCTTAATTCTTGGTGAGTAGAGAGAATGTGAGACTGCCTCTTTCCAACTCAGTCGACTGATTTGGGTTTTAGCAGAATACCTAAAGTAAAAACGTTCTCTCTTTTATATCCTAGAAAAGAAAAAAAAACCCTAGCAGTTCATTCTGAGGTTATACATAAATCTTAATTTATGTCATACTGGAATGTCCTAAAACATGAAATAAACAGCCATTTGCATTCCTAAGGAATACACCCCTGTATTTGCACCCACTTAGAATCAATTTAAACATTCTTATAGTCCATAAAGATCTTACATTCTTCAGGGGTCTTCTGATAGTAGCAGAGGTCAGCCCTTCTTCATAAAGGAATACAAATTAAGGGTTTAAGTTTTTTCTTTCTCAGTTCCCCCCTTTTGCACATAAATATGTGCACATGTGAATGATCAGACCCAATCATCGTGAATAATATCATCATATTCAGAAGAGGGAGAAAGTTCCGAAAGCAAAGGGTTGTAATCAGGGTTTTGGGAACTGTCAGCATAAAGAAAATAGGCTTTTGTGAGAGAGGTGTCAATAAGCCTCTGAAGAAGGCCACGAATACAGGGGATGAGGCAGCAACCACAAATAACCATGATTGCAAGGGAAATGAGGACAGTGGTGAAAATAGTTTTACACCATCCGGCCCAAATTCCGAACCACCGTTCAAATAGTTCATCAAGGGGATTGGAGATACCAGAATTTTCTGCAAGTTCTACAGAAAGGGCAGTAAGACCAGCAAGTGCACGAGATACTGAGCCATCAGGAAGGACAGTGGTAGGGAAGGTTAAAGAGGTAGGGGTGACAGAATCGGGTGTTCGTGCTGTGACTCGAATAACGAATTTCCCAAGAGGATCTTTCCCAGAGACATCTGCCCCTAATATGTAAATACCCCCATCATAAGGTGACGGATCCTTTAAAGTGATAATTAATGGGTTACAATTATCATGTAAACATGTTCTGCTAGTATGTCCCTTAATGATAGAGAACTTTGTCTTGAGATCATGTTGCTGAGCCTTCCAGGGCTGATAACCCCAGTCATAGGTACCTGTATTGGCAAATACCCACTGCCATTTTTCACAATTACTACCATAATGAGTGGAGTCAGTAGTCACACACACATATTTTTCAGCCTTAGTCCATTGTTCATGGCTGCCGGTTCCACAAGGAGCAACAGTACAAAAGTCAATCTGGAGTGAGGTAGTCTTCCCTACTTGGAAAGTTAGTGTGGGAAGGTCCCCATAAGTTCGCTGTCCCATGTTCAAGGGGACAAAAGAAGTTATTAATAATAGAACTAAGAATGCCATTCTTTGCAATGTGAGATGTGGATCCAGGCAGGAAGTCCTTCGACTTTAACAGCGTGAGGTGTAGATAATAGCACCTGGAATGGTCCCTCCAGCAGGTTGATGCCAATGTTTCCTTCGGGTGTCTCTGACCAGTATCCAGGTTCCAAGGGGATCTTGAACTCCATTGGCGGGGACGGTCCGCCAAGCCTTGTTAACTTGTTCGTGGACTTCCTTCAGGGAGGCTCGGAGACCTGCAAGACTAGAGAGAAGATCATTGTCCACAGTATGCAGAGTAACATTTCCGATAACCATGCCAACAGGCATGGGGCATCCAGTTACAATTTTAAATGGCGACAGTCCCAACTGCCGATGTGTCCTTCCTCTCAACCCCATCAAGGCCAGGGATAGAGCATCTGGCCAGGTTAAGTTTGTCTGCTCACAGATTTTTTCCAATTTTGATTTTAGGGTACCATTGCACCTTTCTACAATACCTCCATTTTGAGGATGGTATTTGCAGTAATGATGCACATTTATCTAGAGCCAAGTAGTCAGCTCATTTATTACAGAATTCACAAAGTGGTTTCCGTTATCGGTATGCAGTTTCTGTGATATTCCTCATCTTGGAATGATTTCTTTTATTAAAGCTTTAGCCACAGTTTTGCATCTGCATGCTTAGAGAGAAAACTTCCACCCATCGGAGAACACATCGACAATTACCAAGCAATAACGGTAGCCTTTAGACGGTGTTAACTCAATGAAATCCATTTGGAGGTGTTCAAAGGGACCCATTGGGTTAGAAGTGACGGGGCTTACCTGAGTACCTTTACCTACATTAAACCTTTGGCATAGTGCACATCGTCAGCAGAATTGTTCAGCATATGTAGAAACCCTGTGGTTTCCCAATGCGCTCGACATCCTGAGTCATAGTGTCTTTCCTGCATGATCCAGGCCGTGTGAGATTTTGCCATTCCTGGAAAAGAAGCTTTGGGAGGAAAGGTTTGTTAGTTTGCTTATGGGTCCAGACCCCAGCAGAGAGGATCCTTCTTGGGACCACTTTATCCTTTCTCTGTCAGTGGTAGCGCTCTGTAAAGAAATAATTTGATTATCAGAGTCTTTGTCATCTTTCTGTTGGAATAAAGACTGGTGTGTTATTACAGGCGGCCTGTTTAGCAAATGGTCAGCCAGTTCATTTCCTTGGCTGACTGGGTTTTGTTTCCCAGTAATGGGCTTGCCATTTAAGTATTCCCAGTTTTGATGGTTCTGTTATAGCTTTAAGAAGGGATTCCACTAATTTCTGGTGTTGTATGGGCTTACCAGTACTGGTTTTGAATCCCTTAATTTCCATAATGCCCCATGATCATGGAAGTCTCCAAAGGCAGATCTGGAATCTGTGTAAATGGTTATGACTTTTCTTTCAGACAACTGGCAAGCTCGAGTGAGAGCTATTAGCTCAGCTGCTTGTGCACTTAAACTAGAAGAAATTCAGTTTGCTTCAAGTAAGTGGTCTTCCTTGACCACTGCATAACTGGTGGAGAGTGTTCTGTCGTCCAATCCCAAGGAACAGCCATCCTCATAAAGAATTTCTCCTGTTTCTAGTAGAGTTTCCTGGAGGTCGGACTAGGTCTTAGGACCTTTGTTATCTCTTCCTGGCAGTTATTTGGTTCCCCCTCTCCCTCAGTGGGAAGTAAGGTAGCTGGATTTAGAGTTGAGCATCTTGCAATAGTGACATTTGACAGGGTACAGAGCACATTTTAATAGTGTATTGCCCTTACAGTAGTGAGGTAGTTCACCATGTTTCCCTCACTTGTTCATGCACTCTCTGTAAGACACTACGCAAGCCTGCAAGCCTTTTCCTACATTAAATCTTCGCCATAATGTAGACATCTTACAGAACTGATCAGCAAAGTTAGAAAAACCCCGGGCGTGACAGTATTGTTGCACCTGTGCCATCATTGCATCTTCTGGAAGGGTGGGCCAAACCATGCAGCCTTTGCAATTCCTAGAAAGAAAGCTTTTGGGAAAAAAGGATGTTTAGTTAATGGATGGATCTAAATTCCTTTCAGAGCTTTATCTGATCCCTCTTTCTGCAACGTGTTTATCTCCTTTTCCGTTGCTACAGTTTGTAGAGATAATTCTATAATTCTCCATCCTTGTGTGACTCTTGTTCCTCCTTCTGTAATAGAAATAAAGAAGTTAGTGGTGAAGTAGGATCCTGGGTGGCTTTCTTTGCCCACATGTCTGCTTGCATTTTCCCTACTCACTGGATTCGTTTCCCTTGTGAGCTTCACACTTCACTAAAGCAAGCGCACCTGTCAAATGAGATGTTTTTGTCTGTACTAAGATGGAATGTACAGCATGTGGTACCTTAACAGTTAATAAACTCATGAGAACAACATCTGAGCATGCTAATATGGCCTCTGTTATTGCAGCAGCTGCTTTTAAACAGGCCGGGATTGTAGCGGCCACTGGATCCAGTTTTATTTGTTAATTATTTATTTTATTTTTTTTAGAATAGTATGTGACCGGTCATTGTCTATTTCCTTGTTGTTGAGTTAATACTGCAGTCATACACCCCCCTTTCTCGTCCACAAACAGAGTGAAAGGACGAGACTACCGTAGTCCAGAACTCTTAACGCAGGCAGACATCAAAATTTAGTCTATATCAGTTAAAGCCTTCTCAGCCTGCTCCATTCATGAAATTTTATCAGTCAAAACTAAATTAGAAAAGGTCGCTAATTCTTGGAGTGGCTGTGCTTTTCAGCAAAAAAAATCTTTTTTTAACCCATTGCCGGCAATATCAATATCATAACATTCCAAGAACAGACATAACTTGCCGTCTTGCAGACTGTGCACATTCCCCTGAAGTCAAATCATGACTCAGGTATTTCATTTTCTTTCAACCCGTTGCAACTTTTTCCGAACACTTTGTGCCCGATTTCCGCTAGAAAGACCAACAAAGCCTTTGTGTCTTCTTAGCATTATTCCTGAGCCTCAGAACATAAAAGCAACTCATCTACATATTACACCAGACACCACCCCCTTTGGCCAATAACCTTTCAACTTTTTATCTTTTCTAGTTCTTGTCCATACACACACGAACACGCGCACACACACGCACGCACACAGAGCCTCTGTATATCCCTGCGGCATCACAGCTCAGGTCCAATGCTTCCCTTTAAAAGTGAATGCGAACCAGAACTGAGACTCAGGGTGTACAGTAATTGAAAAGAAAGCATTCACAAGATCAGTAACAGAAAACCACATAGCAGTGGCGGGACAGTACAGAGAATAGTGGAAGGTTTGAGACTATAGGAGTCCTAGGGTGTATAGCAGCATTGACTCCGCGAGGTCCTGAATGAATCGTCATGAATCATATGCTTTCTAACTGGAAGAATAGGAGAATATTGGATCAGAATAATGGCACCCGCTTAACTAAATCAGCATAAACAATTGTAATACCAGTCCCAGCTTCAAACGAAATAAGATATTGTGCACAATGTAAACGGAAGGATGTCTTTGGGAAAATGACCAAGGGTTCAGCATGAACTATTCAGACAAAATATTATTTCCCTTGTACCCAGAGAGATGAGTGGAGCAAATCTAACTAAAAAATTTTAAGGGTAAACAGCATGGGTTTAGGTGGAGAAGTGAAAGGTAAATGACAGAACGGATCGGGTTACAGGTACAACTAGTTCTACTGCTATTTTCTTAACAGATCTATCTAGGTGAACTAAATGTTAGGTCCCACATACTCCCAATCCTCCCCTTCTGGACATGCTATTACCAATTGTCTCACATTATGCCACTGAAAACGAGAGGATTTAGCAATGAGGATATGTGGTAAAACCACTCCAGAAGAAAAGATTGTTGTAAAAGAGAAATACTGCTCCAGCCAGTTTTGCTGAGATATAACAGTTCGTTAGGCAAATAGTCTTTTTTTTTCTGAAAACAGCAGCTGAAAAGTCCAAGTCAAACTTCATCATAATACAGTCCAAAAATCATGCAATACAGTAAAATGATTTTGAATACTGTAATCCAAGAGGAACCCAGGACAGCAGAGATTTTTTGCTGTTTTGAGTCAAACATGAACAAACAAGGCAGCATACAAGCATGTAATGGTGGTGGTCAGTGCAAGGGCGGGGTGCTGTTCTGATGCAACCTTCACTCCTTATTTGTAACTGAAATGCAAAGGCACAGGCGGACCATCAAGTCTTGTCAAAGTTCACTGGGCATTAGGGCTGATATATTTTGCTTTTATTTGTGCTCGTAACTGTCCACTGAACACTGAACTGGCCACTATCAACCCGCTGTCGTCCCAGAGTCTCTGTCCATTGCACTCTCACATCATTTCAGCCTGAAATGAGCTTTCCTTCTAAGGACCTGAATCCATTCTGCAGTATTTGGCTTATATATGTCATCTAATTGTTTCTTCATTGTCATGAACTGGTTCAGCAATTCCTGCACCACCTCTTTTAATTCTTGCAGGTCCCAGTTTCTTTGCACCATGAAGGTGGGACAGTTTTAATCTGAGTCAGGCTGTTGTACATTATATTGCGAAAGGGCACTTGTATTAATGGTGCTTGAAATTCCATCCTTTCATATTCATGTTTTTTGACCCTGAGGGGTCAGAATCGGGCTTATTAGGTATCCCTTTCCCCGCTTCTTCATCCCTCTCTGGCTGAAACTGTTCATTTTTAAAAATCATTGGGACCATCTTCTTCCTCTCCCTCATTAATTCCTCAAGCTGCCCAAGGGGTGGTGATGGACTATTGTCCTCAAAGGGAGTGGACACGCATGCTGACGCTAAATCAAGGTATAATCTCTTCTTCTTTTTATTTATATTATATTTACTTATTCTTCCTTCTTTCATCCGGACTTTTGGGACAGTTCTTGCATTATCAAGGACAACTTTTCTCTTTCTACAATAAGTTTAATTTGGCTTTGCAGTCCCTCATTGCACTTCTGCATCGCTTTCAGGGCTCTATCTTTAATTATCAATTCCCATCTATTAAAACATTTCCATTTTCTCGACTAGAGCACCCTCGTGCTTTTCTATATACAATCTACCTAACTTCCTGTAGTTCACTCATATCACCAGAGCCTTCTACTGGCCATCTGCCCCTGCTCTGTTCATTCCACCGTTTACAATTTTTTTTTTTTAATCTAACCCTGTTTTCTGTTCTATGTAGTGTCTTGGAGAGCCGTTTTTTTTTTCCTTGGTATGTTTTCCGAAAACAATAATCCGAACAGAGGCTCCTCATTCACACCCTGTTTTTTCCATCTCTTTCTTAAGCGAATTCCCACGGAGGTACTTTCCCTTTTATTAAATTTCCACCTCTCCCTTCTAATTATAAGTCTCCTTAAGACTCCGTCTCATTCCAAGAGGCTCTAATCGTTACGTCCCAGTACCTCTCCCGGACGGTAAAGCAATTGTACTCAGCGGTCACCGATCTTATTCCTGTCTGCAATTGCACCTTCACTCGGGTTCTCCAACGAAGGAAACTGTTCAGGTGCCAAATAAACAGTGGAAGTAACACCCGAGGAAGACAGGAATAGTTCAATCAATTAGTCTTTATTCAGTCACAGATGAGTACGTTGATTCATGCTTTCTGTTTCCCAAAGGAGTTGTAACCGGTTTGCTATCAGTTTTCCCCATGGTCAGTGAGTTTTCCACACTCTTTTGCTAAACCAGCCTCAATTGTCACTTCACTCCCGGTCCCTCCTGTACCCCGGTCCAACGGGACGATCAACCTGATTAGCGGACTGACAGTTTCACCCGAAGGCCGCTGGTTACCGCTGTTTAGGTGATCATTTCCCTGAGTGACCCGTTGAGTTCAGAATATAACCAGACCGTTAGAGCAAAGAGTCCGCCCTCCCAACAGTGCTTTTTCCCGATCACGAAATGTTCAGTTATTTATCTATTCTTCCCACTCCCTTCCTTTATTTTACTTTTAAGCCTCTAAGAGACTTCTTCTTCATTTCCTAGGACGTGTACTAACTCATGTCCTTAACATTCATAATCTTTACACTGTTTTATTTCCGAGAGCTTATCTATACATTCCGGTCCACTCACTGCCTGGTTTCTTTCCCCGGTCGGACTCCCTCGGTCTACTCACCAAGAATTTTTTCCTCCCGCCTGGAAGTTCCCAGTTTACTCGACTTTCAGGAAGAATCAGAGGAGGTCAAGGATTCCCCATGCAGGAGTCGCCCGAGGCAGGCCAGTCCTAACTTTTCGGATCTGGTCCTCCCGACCCGGCCGGTGTCGGTCCTTTTACCGGTCCTCTGGACGATCCTGCTCAAGGAGTCACTTGGCCGTCTCTGCCCCAGTTGGCCAAAACTGTGAGCTGAAGTCGGAAACAACGGAAGAACTTAAACCCAATTAAAGTAAAAATAATTTCTTTATTCTTAATTCTTGGTGAGTAGAGAGAATGTGAGACTGCCTCTTTCCAACTCAGTCGACTGATTTGGGTTTTAGCAGAATACCTAAAGTAAAAACGTTCTCTCTTTTATATCCTAGAAAAGAAAAAAAAATCCCTAGCAGTTCATTCTGAAGTTATACATAAATCTTAATTTATGTCATACTGGAATGTCCTAAAACATGAAATAAACAGCCATTTGCATTCCTAAGGAATACACCCTTGTATTTGCACCCACTTAGAATCAATTTAAACATTCTTATAGTCCATAAAGATCTTACATTCTTCAGGGGTCTTCTGATAGTAGCAGAGGTCAGCCCTTCTTCATAAAGGAATACAAATTAAGGGTTTAAGTTTTTTCTTTCTCACTCTTTTAGGATCCCCTGTTTACTCTGGGGTTTGTCCAGAGTTTGGGTCTCTTTATGGGAAAGAGAGAGCCCTTTTACTGTCTGCACCCCCTTCGACCTGTAAATAACCAGCCCTACTGTCTTTAGGATCTTATCGTTCCGGTAGACAGCACTATTCAGCTGCTCCAGTCCTATCGATCCTTCCAACGGAGGCTCGGTCATTACACCACACTCCTTTGTAGAGCCCGCAGCTACCTGGCACCCACTACTTATTAATTGTTGGCCCGAATCACTCTGCGTCCCTGTATTATGTACGGTACTGGTAATACTGACCTGAAAAAGAAAAACAACGGTGTGCTTGGTTTTAACATAACTTTATTCTTTCATGAGTTATTTAGAAGTTTCTGACCACTTATAAAATGTGTAAAAAACTGTTGAAATCTGCTGCAATGACCCGATTACTGTGTTCACCAGACATCAACACAATTTCTAACCTCTGCGACATGTCAATGGCTGTAAACAAAGAGAAACTTGTAAATAACTCATGAAAGAATAAAGTTACGTTAAAACCAAGCACACCATTGTCTTTCTTGTGAAATTCCCAATAAGTTTCATGTGTCACATGACCCTCTTCCTATTGAAAAAACAAAAGTTGGATCCAAAATGGCCGACTTCCAAATGGCCACCATGGTCACCACCCATCTTGAAAAGTTTCCCCCCTCACATATACTAATGTGCCACAAACAGGAAGTTAATATCACCAACCATTCCCATTTTATTAAGGTGTATCCATATAAATGGCCCACCCTGTATAACAGTAAGACATTCACCACCTTTCTTTTACATGCCAATGCTCTCCTTTCCTTGCAATTCTCCCAAAATATGTGTGTATATCTTGCAATATAATGTAAAATATATGTACTTCAAATATATATAGGTTACAATTCTGTTACAACGAACTGCCAGGGACCTAAAAACCAAATTGAGTTGGGCAAAGGCAACAATTGATTTTATTTAAAATCATCAAAAATCAAAGTGTCAATTAAATAGTCCAATAGTGCAGTGTACCAAATCTTAAAATAAATAAATTATCCAATAAAAGTTAAAGTGATTGTGGAGATTAAAAATTCCAAATAAATATAAGAGCTGCTGAGACAATTCCTTTAAAATAATACTCACAAGCCCCAATGCTTCCCTCTAAAATTGATGTATCCTCTTGCAGCCAGAGATCCCTCCTGGCTTGAGTCAGTATTGCCTGGTCATCAACTTCAAAGGGTTGCTGTGCTGAGCCACACACATCTCCCACCACCAGTCCCTTGGCGTCTCTGGGAGACACCGCATATCAGGGCTGCTCATACATCCTTGCAATCATTCAATAGGCGTGCCTCTTCTTCAGCCCCAGGCTCCTTGTCCTGAGGCTTGCTTCCGACTACCTGCCTCAGTTCTGCTTCAGTTGGGCTCTCTCACTCCTTTCTCTCTTTTTCCTTTGGTTTCTTTTTTAGCTTCCATCCTTC
>NW_024379935.1:0-15631 GCF_016835505.1 Polypterus senegalus
TGGGTGAGTCATATATTAGCTCTTGAATGAGCTAAAAAGAAAATAAAACATAAAATTACAATAAGAAATAAACTGGCTAAAATCAGGAAAAGGTGTTAGCACCTACCAGCATAACTGTTTATTACTGTTTCTTGTGTTAGATCCCAAACTTTAACACTAAAAAGTAAAAATAACAACCTTGCTATAAATATTTTGTATTTTAAATTGATAAGAAGCACATATATGCACAGTTTTTGGAAAAAAAGTAAAAGCCAAAGCACAATTCAGGGACAGGAAATGCTCAAAATGGCACAAGTAGCATTAGTGTTTTGTCATCTCCTCTAAAGAACATAAGGCCTTAATCAGGGTTATTGATGAGTATCTTAAAATCTCACACTCCTATTTGAAGGAAACAAGCAGATAGGACACCAGCTCAAGGTCACAGGAGGACTAGTAATCACAGGTTTCCTGGAGACACAAGGGACGAGGGAACTTGCTCATGTTTACATTGTGCTAGTGGCTGCATTCATATTTGGACCTTCTGGTATCACAATTAACTGTTTATAAGAATGGAGCAAAATGTACAAAATGCAACCCAATAATTTGACAAAGGAAAAATGGAGAACACCCAGCATTATCATAAAAAGGCACCCAATTGCTATCTGTTTATCCACTAAATTATTTTTGCACCTGTTTATGGATTTAATAAAACACGATTCATACTACAGACTGAAGTTAAAGAGTTCCATAACAAAATGAAATATACAAAAATCACATTTCTTGTGAGGAGAGGAGGCGTTAATATTTTTATTTCTAACTTTAACTGAAAGACACTTAAGACATTTGAATATTTGATTTCTCTGATAGTTAAGTAGACTTAACTATCTCATCAACATCAACTATAAAAAATTAAGTTACTGTAGATTAAAATAACACATATTTGCTATCTAATTTTCAAAAGAAAAATCAAAGATGCATTCAAATAAAAATATAGGCGTATTTTTATTTATATTATGTATTGAGACAAAATAGTGAGTTCTGGGTAAATCTATACAAGGAGACAACAGCACAGTAAAGTGTAAAGGTAATTCATTGCACAAACAGGTATTGCAAGGGAGAAGCTATTGTCTTGTCATGTAAGGGGCAATTTCAGTCTTCTGGATGTGACTATTTTTTTAATAATGTACAGGAGCAAAATATGTTAATATTTGAATGGTGGTCAATTTATTCACAAAACACTTTGTATGTGCAAGATGATTGCAGGAATGTCTCAACCTGTTCACCATCATGTTCAACACAACTACCATATGTGCCACATAAATTGTCCACAAAATTGTATCAGTGAACCACGTTATCACGGTTAATCCGCTCCAGACTCTACAGTGATAAATAAATTTTCCCGCAGCAGGATTCTTTATTTATAAATCGAATATTTTCGCAGTTAGAGGACAGAAAACCTGTTTACGACTTCTAAATACGTTTAACATTATTAGAGCCCTCTAGACAAGAAATAACACCCTTTAGTCACCATTACACCATATTACCAATAAATTAGACAAAATAAGAGAAAATAAGCATATTAGACTTACAATATCATATTATAGGCTCATCCCCCTTTTTTAAGGCGCCCGACTTTTATCCTCAATTTGTATGCGCCCATGTGTACATCAGGAGAAGTGTAGGGAATGAGAACATCAAAGTACCATTCTTAACATCTCCGAAAAGTTTTTTATCCCCTGGTGCCTGTCCAAAGTCGACAATGTCACCCCGATCTGTACCGCTAAAGGCAGAGTTTCATGCACTAAATAAGCTATAGATGAGAATAAGAAGCACCATCTCCGAATTTACTACGCGGAGGCATTTGTACTCTATCAACATTATATTTCCAGAGACATAATTTGTCTATTTTTCCAGCGACGCGCAAAAAGCAAGGGAACGATGGGAGCACCAGAACTCTCTCACATCACGCTCTTCGCACTACGCCGCAAGTAGCAAGTCTGGATAAGCGGGAAAACTTTCTTTGCACTCAGGGATGGAAGGACAATCCTGGGACGCTTTTATATAGTAGATTACTGTACTGTACATTTAATTACACACACACAGTTTTCACACAACCACCAACTTATGAAGGCACCCACCTCAGTAGGAGAGTTTTCAGGTGGTGCAGTATCTTCAGCAGGTGCATCGCTAACCTTTTCCCAAACAAGGAGTACTAGGAGTAGGCAGTGGTGTCTGGGTGCACGCTGAAGAACATCTTGATAGGCTGTCTTTTCATATGCGTGAGGAGGCTTTTGTAGGGTATTGCCATCTTTGATCATATCCAAGAGTTTCACCTTCTCCTGTATAGTAAGCATCTTCCTCCGAGCTTGTTTATTGTCAGAAGGCTTAGAAAGTAGCACATTTAGGAGCCATCGTGGGTTTAGATAAAAGTTCTGAAACCCTTATGGAGGACATAAGCGGTATGAAAAAAAAAATCGCTAGAGTTGTAAGTTCCCGGGTTGATATAGCTTAGGATCACTGTAAAAAGTATATACATAGCAGTACCATTAGTGTTAACATAATTTTGACTCAACCAGTATTAATTTAATTATTTATTTCTGATTCACCATAGTGTTTTTTTTTTGCTCAAATTAAAGTTTGGGCTCAATCTAATTTTAAAAAAGCTGTCAAAAGCTGTTTTTATTTTATGCATGATGTACTAGTACCCCATCTAATTAAAAGGATATTAATAAGTTTATAAAATAGCATCATTCATTAATTTACCCCAGCACCCACTACACAAACCACCTTGATTGATAAAACTGTCAAAATATATCAGAAGCATTTACCCTATTAAAAGCTCACAGAGGAGACAGAAAATTAGATAGCATTTCATAACTGCAGGGTCTGCATGAAAAAAGAGGATAATGTGTTGCATAATATGCATCCCACCTACTGTCACCTTCTTATTATGTATATTAGAAAATATATTAATTCATACTCAGAAAAAAAAAATGGCTAAAATAGAATGGAAATTGGCACAAAAGATTGAAGCCAAGTATGCAAAATTGGGGGTTTGCATGTCACTCCATTCACATCTGCCATTAAAGACTGTGCAACAGGCTTATCATAAAAAAAAACCAACCCAGGTTTAATTAAGGTGATAACAGATTGGTTTGAATGCCACAACCGAATAATAAGGATGCTTTTGCCATATATTTGTCAGTCATATGAACCTGATAAAGCCCAAATGAAGCTAACTGGTCAGCTGAATGAAAGTCTTTTATTAAACTGGCACTATATATTTGTAAGAGAGATAACAGATGTCACATTAGACATGGTAATCATCTCTGTTAAGAAGGAACTAGAAGATGGCTGTTACAAAATTGGCAAACTAAATTGAAAAAAAGCTACAAGATGATACATGCCTAATGCAAACCTGTGCAACTTTTTTTTTTTTAAACATATTTTAAATGGTGCTAACGAGGCTGTTGAAATGGAGGGGCAGTATACAAACATACAAGGTCTATATCTTATTAGAAAGGCTCATGATTGTCATGAGATGTTGGCTGAGAGAAGCTGAAGAGCTACTCACCTCCTGGGAATTGAAAATCTGGGTATTTCCCCCGAAGTTAGAAACTTTCCTAAAAGTAACCCTTCATGGGCCAGATAGCAGAAAGGTTATAGAGCACAGGCCAGACAGTTGAAAACTTAGTAGGAAAAGATTATGGGGTCTTCTGCAGGTTTTAGCAGTACTGTGTTTTTGGCTTTGGGGGAAAGGCATGGCTGGTTCTTTATCTGTGCTGTGGAACTAGGGTAAAAGGAAGCTCTGAGGTGTTTTAACCCCATAAGATGATGCATTGATCCAGAAATATATCCAGGCAGGATATAATTCTGTAAGAAGATCTAAATAAAAAACTTTATGACCCATCACCTACCAAACCCCACCTTACTAATCCACCTTCCACACTTATAACTCCTCCATCCCCACCCTTCACCAGCCTTTGATTCCTGTATGTCAATCATTTTCCTCTGATGATGACACCGGGCAGGTTGTCAAAGCTTGGAATAAAAACTATTTTAAGATATGTGACTCATCTCTCCCTTTGTGGATTTTCTTGCACAAATATGAAAAACCATATCACAGCCCTTTTATTTCCATATGACACACACAGTCACAGAATAATGTTTCCAAAACCACACCTTAAAGAACACTAGGAAGAAAAAGAATGTGACTTCCAAAGTTTTGGATAATTAATTCCCTTCTGAAAAATAATAAATGTGAAGTACTTTTGACATTTACTCTTACCTCTAAGATTTTCTTTTAAACACGCAAGTAACAGAATCTGCTTTAAAGCCAACCGCAGAAAACTAATCAATGTAAATGTTTGTACTAAAATGACATTTTAAGTGTAACTAAAGAACTTAGAACTGACCTGCAACCTGTGCCACTGACAGCATGTGTCCCACCAAATATGGGACTTACTTTGTCACAATATCATCGTGTTCATATTTGCAGAACTTTGCTGACAATCAAGGCTTCATCTTCAGCCAACCCCAGAGCTCCACTGCACCTGCACAATTGAAAAGTTAAGAGGAAAAATACAATTGATGATAGACTGTACATTTTAGGACTGAAATTGCTCTTAATTCAACAAACTCAAACCACAATAAAGCAAAAATACATAAAAGAGGTAGTTTGTAAGAAGATCATGAATGAAAGGAAAAGATCTATGCAATCTCCATTACAAACTTAATTTATCTAGGTTTTTTCTGTAATATGAATTGTAACGCTTTACAGTGGGGACCCAAACTGTTCACTTACTGTTCTACGGGTTTAATTTAAAACATGTCAACAAGGGCTATAAGAACAAAAATAACCAAAATAAACAGATTTTAAATAGTTCACTGGTTTCCCAAAAAAGTTTAGAGTTACATTTACAATCTTCCTTTACACAAAGTTGAATAGGGTTTAACAGGCACATTTCCACACAGAATCTCACAGGGGTCAATGGTAGTTGCGAATTTAAGATGCCAGCCACGTTTGCACATTTTATTTTGTTTGATATTTAAATTTTAATGGGTATATTTACATTTTGCCATCAATCTACACTAACAACCCATAAGATAAAGTGAAAAATGTTTTCAGAAAGGTATGTGAATTTATTAAAATCAAAACGCCATTCATATAAACAGTCACCCTAAAATTGTAATTTGTAGACACCCTCAGCAGCAATTTCAGCTTGGGGTCTTTTTGGGAAACCTACAAGATCACACACCTGATTTGGCCAGTTTATCCCCCTTCTTCCTGGAATATCCTCTGGGCTGTTAGACTGAATGGGAAGGTCTGTAAACTGTCATCTTCAGATCTCTTCACAGATATTCTATGGGGTTTAATTGGATTTTGGGCCCCCAAAGGGCCCGAGAGACTTGTCTCAAAGCCACCCATGTTGCCTTCGTTGCCCAGGTTACTGTTGTTATATGGATGAACTGCCATCTCAGCCCAAGGTCATTTCATTCTGAAGCGGTTTTTTTAAGTATGTGGGTTTTCCCCGCATTCCTTTTAATTTAAGCTACCTGTCCTCCCAAAGATAAGCTCCCCCAAAACTTGATGCTGTTCACCACCCCCCCAGCACAGAAAAGTATGACAGGGGGGGAGTGCCGGTTTTCCCCCAGACAAGGTGCTTTGGGGTTCTACACAAAGAGCTCAATTTTTGTCTCATCAGACCAGAGAATCATTTTTTCATGTTCTCTGCATCCTTTAAACTGCCATATGCCTTTTACTGAAGCTTTTGTCTACAAGAGTCTCCAACACAGTACTAGAATACTAATATGGCTACAAGATGTTATTGTACTCAGAGTTAATAGAGCTAAGAGTTAATTAGCAGCAAAAATTGGTCACTAATTAAGAATAGGGTTATAATGAAAACCTGCAACCACAGTAGTGCTCCAGTACTGGAGTTGGGATTCCTTGGTCTAACCACTCTACCAAAAACACCTTATTGATGGGATTGCTGTTGAGATGGTTCTCCCATCTCAGCATGGGCTTCTGAGCTCTGTTAGAGTGACACTGGGATTTTTATCACCTCCTTCACCGTAGTCCTTCTTACCTAGTTCCTGAGTTTAGCGGGACAGCAAATTCTAAGAAGAGTCCTGGTGATTCCAAACTTCCTCCATTTCACAATCAAAGAGGCTACTGTGCTTCAACTAACTAACAACTAAACAAAACTTTAAAAATGGTTTTATACTGTTGTCTGATGTATGCCTCACCACAACTTTAGAGTAGAGGTGTGGACTTCATTGATTTGTTTTTTGTCCTAAATTGCAGTGTGAATTATGGGACCTTATAGACAAAGGTATATGCCTTTCTAAATTATGTCCAATCAATCCAAATAGCCACCGGAGAACTCCAATCAAGTTATGGATATATCTCAACAAAATGGACATAACTCAAGGGAATAAAGAAACAGGATGCATCTTAGAATAATTTGCAGTGCAACAGCAAAGGGTAAGAATATGAATGTGTATGAAAGATTCTTTCTTCTTTCTACAAACCTTTCTGAACACTTTGTTTTACTTTGTCATTATGGGTTATTGAATGTAGACAAATAGAAAAAAATGACAAATATATACATTTAAAATTAAATCTACAACACAAAGTGTGCAAAAAGTGAAGGGGTCTGAATACTTTTTGAATCCATTGTATGTGTATGTAATATGTCAATATATCAGGGGAAATACATTTTAATGGTAAATGTCTGCCCTACCTGACACAATTCTGTGATTTTTATAAACAAACGTTTTGCAAAATGCAGAAAACATTTACCTATCAGTTTAATAAGTTCTGTCTTATTTAGTCTGGCCAATAGCAAAAAAAAACATAACTGATATATTGGTCCAATCAAAAGAAATGTTTCATAAAAGGTTGGATGAAATGTGGACACATATCAATATGGAAAGGGTGGTAATTCAACATAATACTACATAGCACTCATAGTGGCATTTAAGACCATTCCTAAGGGCAAGTTAGCTAGCTAAATGAACCTAATCATAATCAGACATTAACAATCATTTACTCTAAATAGTAGGTTGTCAGATCAATCACTATTCAAATAAAAGTTGAAATTTATTGACAAAGGTCATATTTGAAGGCAAAGGCTAATATTCAACTGACAAAGGAAGGTGGTTTATTTTACCTGCACTAATTTTGGCATTGTGTTACTGCAGATACACTATGCAAAACTGCAGTACTTTACAAATGTTTTTGCACTTCACTTCCACTTCTGCCTTTCAGTTACCTCAAATGTTTTTCTTGTTATATTCATCAGTAAAACTTACCTCTCCACAATGTAGTTTTTGATTTTTCTCCAGTCCCACTATTCTGCACTTTGATCTACAAGCAGTTTTTCTAAATCGCTTTAGGTACTCAAAGAATGATTTTGCCTCTGATTCTATCTCATTCACACTAAACCCGAGAACTGTGACTGTTGTTTAATGCTAGGACCTTCTTATTAGAGTAAATGGAAAATCATAATTCTGATTTTCCTTTATTACAATGCTTTAAAGACCCACTTTAAAGAGCTTCAGCAGTCAACAAGCTGTGCTTCCACAATTAATCTGTGTCTTACATGGCTACCTTCTTGGCCCGAGAATACGTTAAATTCAGAATGCTGTGATAAAAAGCGGTACCCTGCCTCTACCAGTTTTTGGCAGTTTTATTGCTGATTTAATTTCAATACAGGTTAAAAGTGGCAATAACAAAGGTGCTTTGCCTTGAAAAGTGATGGACTTTCCATTTTATTACACTAAACCATGCAAACATCTTCAATACTAAGCCGCGATTCCCGCAACTCTACACTGAAATGTGAACCCTATTAATTTTGCAAAGCAATTTAATTATGTTTTAGACCGTTGAAATTTATAGCAGCACTGGTGTTTTTAATAAAACTAAGGTGTTTTATTAACAAGCAATTCTATTTCAAGCTAATTAAACTTCCATTTTCAATGGTTAGTAGAATGGCTCATTTAATCATTATGGACTCTTGTGCCGGCTGGGATGGATTGTTTTTCCCATTCCCAGTAGCCCGCTGTATAGCAGAGGAGTCAGTTTTCATTTACAGTATTTACAGTTTCAGTCAGGCAAATTTGAAAAAGGAAACACTAAAAATACATAAACACATCACATCAAAGCAAGTTTTAAATTTTAATTTTTTAAATTTAAAAAAGCATTCAAAATATCACATCAAATCAGAAAGAGGACTGCAACAGTAAATGAGCAAACTTAAAAACATCTGTCCATTTGAATTTCCTTCATGAACAGAACTTTAACCAGGTGGCTGATTTCTATCCACAACCTGTATCACCAGAAATATCCGCCTTTACCACATTACCTCCAGGTTATATTGCTACTGTGACATTTGCCATGCAAAAGTTAATTACCTCTTTTAATAAATGTAGATGTTTAAATAGGCAAAATAACTACAAGAAGCAATGGTTATGCCTTTAAAAAGTATCTCACCACAGAAATTATAAATATGTATAATTTAAATTCTATATTAAAATTTCAATGTTCTATTTGAAATATATAGAAATAAGCTCAACCATAAATGTAAAAGTGTGAGTCCACATGGAAAGAAACTTGTACAGATAGTATGAAGGAAGCTTTGGATATGCACAGACAACAGACTGAGTTAAGCTTTTATATTAAGGAAATGCAGTTTGGATTATTATGGTTTTTAATAAACGTTCTTTATTCCACCGTATCATCAGACAGTTAAGTAACAAGAAAAGCACAGAAATTAAAAGGTATGGCCACAGCTAGTGTCTACAATAATTGCAGACATGGGGCCTCCTTATAAAGGCTTCATTGATTCTAGCAAGGAAATATGAAAAAAAAATAATAAAATAAGTATGCCAAAAAATAAAATCAGATTGACAACAAAGTTAGTGTGTGCACCATTCTACACAACTGACTTTTTTTAAATCACAAACACCATTGTAAATTTGCATTAATGAATACACCTCTGTGTAATAAACTTCATACACATGCAATCACGATGCTGAAGACATTCACTGCCTGGTAGAGGAGTCTTCCTCCTAATGTATTGAGGCACCATTTGTTGAATAAAGAGTGATTTATCTTTGTCCTGCTGCCATAAATATTATAAGGAGGCATATAAAATTGAATGACTGCTACATCACTCTCACTTCCCTTTTTTCATTTAATTAGGCTGTTTTCTAGTTAAATTCTTGTTCTATTAATTGCTTAAAAGAAATTTAAAAAAATTTTAAAAAATCAAGACCCAACACTTATGGTAAAGTGTCCTAAACATAAGAAATTGTTTCACTTGCATTCACAACTGTGTGCTTATTGTCAAGTGGCTGCTTTAACAGGAGACAAAGTGAAAGGAGAAAGAAAAAAAGGCTTTTTTAATATTACATACTAGCCAACCCGCGGCGTATCATAAGCCGCATATTCAGGCCGGTTTTTTAATGATTTTTAGCACAGGGAGAAAATTAACATTTGAAAATCGGTAATGTAATAAATCAACAAGAAAAGCAACATTGTAATAATGCCGGAACGAACCAACACACAATCGTCCTTGTGGCTCAGGGTGGAAAGCGGGAGGAGAGGAGAAGGACGTCCACTCTGCTCCCCCCGGGCCCATGCTAGTCTGCTGATTATTTTTTATTATAATATAGGTAAACGTTTGTAAACTTTTTTTTTCAGCTGAATAACTATCTCCCAGAGCCCCCAGCTCAGAAATAACTGCACCCTCCATTATTGGAAAAGCAATGCAGCCATTTCCCAACCTTGGCCAACGCAGTGATCAAGTATCTATCAGAACCTTGTACCAGTGTAGACAGTGAATGTTTTTTTCAGCTGTGTCAAATATAGTAAATGAAAAGGGAAACAGGCTTGCTGGTGAAAAAGCAGAAATTCTTTTTTGTTAAGAAAAACCTACCATTTGTACTTTTAAAGAAACCAACTTAAGCCCAAGGTCACTGGCCTCATTGTACCTTTATTTTAGTTTTACTTAAAGTAATATGTTTGATTATAGCACAAAAAATACATTCATTTTTTTTCTTAATATACCCAATGCCATGTTATGTAATGGCATGGTGTCTTGATTTCTCAGTTACTCAGAATGTGTATGTTAAGCAGATTTTTGTACATGACCTGGAGTATTTTTCTATAGAGATGAGTCATATGTCTTCTTTTTCCCCCGCATAAAGTACTGGCTGCATATATAGTAAGAAGAGCATAAATTCAGCAAGTTAATAAAAAGTTAATCTCTGTTTCACATGCTACTGTCGTTTCTTTGATAACGCATAATATATTTTCAGCATACCTAAAACATTCATACCTGAATTTAAAAAAAAAAAACAATATATCAGACATCGGTTTCTGGTATTGGGAAAGATGGACAAAAACATATTGGTATCGCCCAGAATTTCCATATCGGTGCATCACTAGTTTCTCCTGTTTGTATTAAATTAATTACGGTTTGCTTCTGTACAAAAAAAAAAAAGTTGTTAGCACATAAAAAAGAAAGTAAATGTTAAGGGACTGCGTGCACACACTATCAAAACAAAATCAAAAAAGTGCAAGTGGAAAGCTGTGTTTGAAATAAGTGAATTATTAAAAAGGTTTTAAACTTCTGTCAGAAAAACTACTACTAGGTCGATCAAATGACTTTTTCCCCCAAAGTAGAACATGTGTTATTTTTGATTTTTTACTTAAAAACAGTGCATGTGTATTTAATTCAAACCAATGACAGTGAATGCAAGCTCAGTGATATGTTAAAAATGATCCTTCTAGCCAGCATTACTCACCAGAATCAGATGCAATAAGAATGCTTCGTTGACACCCAATTTGCATCTCTACACCAGCTTCAGTTTGAACTCCTGCACAACAGTAGCCCTCATTGGGTGCAAGCTGGGGATCCTTAAACACCAAATTGAGCTCCACCCAGCGAGCCAGTTAAGCTTGATGCCCAAGTAAAGTGCTCCATCTGCAAACAAACCACAAATGAATCTTTAAACGACTTTTCACATCCACACTGAAAGGGCACTTTATTTTACATATTCCGATAAGACTAATGACATCTAAGAAAATTAAATAATAATAATAAGTAGTGGTAAAAAAGTCTTTGAAGAAGAAGAAGAAGAATTAGACATGTATCTGCCTTTGAAACAGGAAAACTGCTAAATCAGTCCAAAATTAGAAAATTGCTTGCAGATATGGCAAGCAAAGTTGTGAAACAAGTCAAGCCACTACAACTGTTGTCTAAAAAATGATGACGGGAGAAGTCAGTCAAAACCAAATAAGCTCATCAAATAGAGACAAACTGCAAACATTATTAGGCAGCATTGTATACAGTTTGATATGGTAATAGACTTCTTTTCAAGAACAAATGCTTGAAATTACACCTTTAAGTTAACAATTTATATATAAGTATGTTTTAATAGTTAATAAGGTTAAGTCGATCATTTAGATAACACAAACTTTAACCCTGAGAAAAAGCTAGGAACCTATTTTAAAATGATTAGCTTACCTTCAGCTTCAAGCTGAAGAATAACCAATAGCATAGTCCCAAGCAAAATGCCACACTAAAAAAAGTATTTTTTGCTCCTTTAGTAATTGCTAATTACATTTGTGCCCATATATTTATATACAAATGTGTGTAGAAGTGTGCACACTAAAACACATTTATACATACTTATAGTATAATCTTTGGTATCTTTCAACACAATCACCTGGACCTGGAATCGGTTGTTGAGTGCTAATTTTGGACAGATCCTACTGTGTGTCCTGGTGTTCAAGAGTTGTTGGGACACCAGGCAATGAGTGCCGAAGGAGTAGGTAATGGGCCCTCTTCCATTCTCTCTGTACATCTCTTCACCAAGCCCTGTCATCAGTGTTATGCTGATGATACGATTATAACCAACTATAAACTTATTTCCTCCAGAGGACCATACAATATCAGCTAGAATCTCTGCATATCTCACAGATATTGCATCCTGGATGAAGGAACACCATTTACAGCTGAACCTGGATAACACAGACCTTCTTGTTATCAATACAAGCACCACATTTCAGTCCAGCTTTGTTCATTATCACTAGCCCTGCCACTTTGGTACACAACCTTGGGTGGTGATTCATGACCAGCTGTTCTTCAAAGACTATTGCCCTACGGTTTCTTGGTCTTGCAGATTCACTCTATATAACATTTGCAAGATCAGGCCATATCTGACAAAGTTACAACGCACAATTACTGTCTTGGCTCGGTTTGTCATGGCTGGACTATTGCAACTCTCTGCTGGCAGGAGCACCAGCATGTGTCCAAGCTGCTGCAGATGATTCAAAATGCAGCTGCATTTCTGGTGTTTAACCAGCCAAGGCAGCCAAAAGGTCTCCCGCCTTCTGATCACTACACTGATTTCCTGTAGTGGAATGTATTAAGTTCATATCCTTAATGCCTGCCTGCACCTCTATATTGGGAGACACTTATGAGGTCCCACTCAGATCTGCTAATGAATGACATCTGATGATGCCACATCTGCATGGTACCAAATCCAAACCTGACTCTTTTTCATGTGTAGCTGGCTGATGGAAGAAGCTGCCTACCTCCATTCAAAATTCTGACTCGCAATATGTTCAAGAAGCATTTAAAAAACTCCAGTTTGGTGAATTTTTGTCATATTGACAGCTTTTAGGTTTTGTAAAATATGGGAACTGTAACGATCTTATATTTTGTTTTACATTTTTCACTAGAGTAAATTAATTTTGGAACCCTTGTTCTGTAACACTTGTTCCCAACAGTCTCAGACTGATGTTATTCAATTTATGCTGACCTCTTTTGTAAGTTGCTTTGAATAAAAGCATTTCCTAAACAAATGTAAATGTATTAGACACAAGCAAACATGTTTTAAAACCTTCATTAACTTTCATAGTTTATTAGCAAAACAAAATAAGAAGCACTTCTATATTTTGTAAGAATAATCTTGAGCTCATGTTACTAGAGTTCTGGAGTTTAAAGCACAAGCATGCTAAATTTCACAACACCATTGATTGACTCACTGTGCAACTTAGCAAGTCACCACATCATAGTCACCTGCACAACTTAACAAGTCACCATACATCTGCTCTTACAAAATAACCGAAAACTGGGGAGAAACTGATAAGTACTTTGCACAAGCTTTGTTTTGAGATACTGTGTTTATTTCCTTTGTCAAAACACCTGTACTATCTGACAAGTATTATACAACTACTAGCCAACCTGCAGTGTAGCATACGCCGCATAATTATTTATTAATGGTTGAACACTTCCTAAAAGACACAGTTGTCAAATCGGGGAGGGTCGAGGATACGACTGTGAGTGAATGAAAAGATGGAACTCTGGAGAAAGCAACATACAATTGTTCATGGCTGAAAACTGGTTTTGGCAGATACAGGCATATCTTTTTGAAAGTTTGGCCCTGTGCCTTATTGATAGTCATTAAAAAGGCCAATCTAAAAGGAAATTGTCTGCGTGTAAAAGAAAAAGGCAAATTTGAATCTGATGGGGTCAGGGAAATCCAGGGAATAAGGACAGTTTGTGAGGTACCAGCTGCAATAGTTTTACACTCGTGGCTGGAAGTATTTGGGACATCACCACCATAAACTCCGGAAGTATTCATGTAGTCAGTGTATTGTTGGGCAGACTGTATGACTATGCTTCCGTGACTAAGAACAACGGACAGAATGTCGCCGAAGTTATCCCAATGTTGGCGAACAAAAATTACAGCCATGTTGCGAAGTTCGAGAGCAGCAGTTTCGATGACATTTTTCCAGAAATATCCGACTGATAGAAACAAACAGTTACCTGATGCAGGAATTTGTATAACATTGAAAGAAGTGTTGTTTCCATGAAACACATGTGAAGCATTGGTCATGTTAGGAAAATGAACTCAGCATGGCTCAGAGGTGCATGTGGACGTAAACACAGACCAAGCGACTGAGGATGTGTTTGGCGAGGTGTTGGGGGCGGGCACATGGAGCAGGCAGCGCATGCCTCGAGCTGTGAGGGTGGACGCGAAAGAGGGTTAGAGTTGGCAGGCAGGGCTCTGTCGATGCTTCCCATGGTTGGGCGACTTGGTCGATTATATATATAGAAAAGAACAATGAAAAGTCAACGTGGCTCAGAGGTGCATATGGACTGTGGCAGAGACGGTGAAGTGTTGCGTGCGGGCACATGAGCAGGCAGTGCGCTTACCTCCAGAGCAAGGGTGGACGCGGGAGGAGAGTTAGAGTTGGTGGGCGGGGCTCTGTCATGCGTATCCCATGGTCTTAAGAGTTAGTGGGCGGGGCTCTAAAAGGTGGGGGGGTGGCTCTGTGAGTTGGCGGGCATGGCTCTGTCGTGCATACCCCATGGTTTGCCGACTTAGTCAATTATATAGATATTTTTTAAACATGGGGCAAAATTCGGCTAATTTGGGTTTTATATACAAAACAATTATATGCTTACTTGCAAAGTGAAAAGTGACATTGCACTTCCTGATGCTTAATGCACAATATGTTTCTTTTACTATTCATATCATACAGTACTGCTAAGTACAAAATAACATGATCAGATGAAATCTCTAAAGGCATATGAGCACTCTTAATCAAAAAAAAATTGTTACCTGATCTGATGCACATTTATTTTCTGAAACACCTAAAAAGATGCAGGACTAATAAGCAGTTCATCTTACTTTTTTGTCAAGGTTCCAACATTGTAACCTGGCTGACAGCATTACAGCGCTGTCGCATAAAACTGCCTCTTGAGATTCTATAATCCTTTGCACTGGTTTGTATTTACACAAACAAAATAAAAATCAGAAGACAGCTTACCATTAATCATACGTACGTTTTCAAAGTTTCACAGTAAATAATGTGTTAAAATGCAGGATTTGCAGACATGAAGTGCCACAAACAACTGGAACCCACGCACGAGTCAGCCACACATACATCTTACACTTTTCATCGCATAAAAGTATACAGCACACTATTATAAAGTGTTTGCGCTTACCTGCTAAATTGAACTACAATCTAAGTTTCAAAGTACAGTATGCCCTTTAACTATTGTACTAAAAACCGTAAACAACAGTTATTCTGGTTTGATTAGGATTAGGAATAAGTACTGCACTATGAGTTTCAGTACAGTACGTTACTAAAATAAACATTTAAACACCTCTGTATATAACCTTGTTTTCGCATCTTTAACATGTGATACACCGTTTAACTAACAACCCTTTAATTCAGCAAATATTTCGTTCAGAAAATAATGATGTATATTCTTATAAAGTTTCAGTATAAAGAAACTATAAAAAGCAGGTTTATTCTATTCCTTAATCCCAAACATTGTCTCTTTTCGTCCTCATTCAGAGTTTTAGCCAACTGGACTGTAAGTACCTGCTCTATAGTGAGCCGCGTCCAAGTGCTTCTCCATGCAGGCCGGGGCGTTCGGAGGATGTTCCAGCGATTCTCCTTAATCATATCAGCAATATTTTTCTTTAATACTGAGACAAATTGACGGCACGCGGCTTGAATGAGTCAGCAGCTACACTATCGACGGGCACACGCCCGTTTTCCCTCTCAACCGCACGTTTTGACTGGGATCTTGTTGCCTCTAATTCGAAGGATTTGGTC
>NW_024379936.1:0-10648 GCF_016835505.1 Polypterus senegalus
TTTAAGCCACATTTTTTTGGGGCGAAGGCTTTACAACGTTGTGGGGGCACCTAAAAAGAATAAATGTCGTTAACCTGTTGTTTCAACCAATCAGTTTTTGAGTTGGTCAATAGGGCCCTTTTAGCAGGCTGACGCGCCCACCGTATTCAGACCCATTGATTGGATAGAAGCCGATATGAGAACTCTATGAGGCCACTGGCGCACCGAACTACGGCCACTATGGCCAACTCCTGGCAGGATTCTAGACAATATTATTTGCCGACACGACCAGATTTCAAGACCAAAAAAACCTGATGTTTGTCACGCCCTCGAGCCCCGAAGTTTCTAGAATACAAGAAAAATTTCAGCATGCAGCCTTCCACTTTAACACAAAACCCACGGGGGCGCTTTTGTTTGTTCGACTAAAAACAGAACTGACTGTAATGTATCCCATGGATGATTTTGCGGAAAATTCCACTGATCTCCTTGACTTCCTTCATCAGAAAAATCTGAATGAGAGCATGGGGCAGCTGTTCACATTGGATATTTGGCGGTGAGCTTTCCCTGTTACTGCTTTGCGAGCTGACATTTTCAGCCCTAAGCGATTGAAACTATGCCAGGGCGGGTTCGCCTTTCAGCATTAACCGGGGCATAGAAAGTGAGGTTTTGATGGAACTGAAGCGCACGGATAATCCTTTACAACAGAGTAATTGAACTGTTTTTGAGAAAAGAGGGGACAATGGTTTTTTACCTCATCTACATACTGTCAAATAAACGAACCACATTACTAGTAAACATTAATTGTTAATATCCGGAGAACAGCAGAACATATAGAGGACTATCTACCAATTTTCTTTCTAGATTCAACCAGGGAGGTGAGTATTCTGCATTGTTATTTTTTTGTACAGTCTTAAATGGGGGAATATTTGTAACCCAGACAGGCAGTGCACATGGTACCTTCTGCTCTCAGTCTTTGTAAAGGAGACTTTTAAAACTGCCCTTTGCCATCCATATAAACAATCTTTTCAAAGAAAGGTTACTAATAATTTTTGGAATACTCTGGAACAGGAGGATATTCATTTTTGCTTTTTACCTCTGCCTGCTAGAAAGAGATGAAGAGTTGACAATCCATTGACATCTTGTTGGTACTTTCCATCAACTGGAATAAATTCTGTTTGAAGAGCCTCTTTTGTTTACTTGTGCTCATTTTAATCCATTATGGAAACTCAACAAGAGACCTTGCTAATACATTTATTAGTAATATTTTGTTATACAATTTCCCATCTTCGGAAAGTTTCTTTGCCATCAAAGACCCCAGTTGTTTCTCATTTTTTGGGGATTTTTTCAGTCAGGACAGGTATGAAGTCAACCTAATGTCTTGCGAGGAATGGTCTAAAGATATTTTTTACTGATCTAACTGGGGAAGATGTAAAAAAATTTAAAAAAAATAAAAATAAGCCTAGCTTCTGAGTCATAATGATACACAAGAATCGAACTTGAGAAAACAGGCAAAAGTTAAAAAAGAAACTAGTAGAAGCACAAAAAGCAAAATAATTTTTTTTTTTTGTCTTTTTAAGGTTGTATCTAAGATCTGCAGACCTTTTTAAAAGGGTTTATTCCAGATTGGATAATGAAAGGAACCAATAGTGACCTTTATCCTGTTACACGATTACCTGTTGGTCCACGACCCATGAAGCTGCACCCTAGAAACACAGGATGCAGCATAATGTTAACTTTCAAATTGTTGGTGATAAGAAGGCCTGAAAATACCAGTCAAGATGATAAATTTACTAAATAAAATCACTAAATATAATCATGACACTAACCTCAGGATACCATCCAGGACAATGCCCAAACTAAAAGAAGTTAACAAATTAGAACATTAGAACAGTAAGCGAGAACAGGCCATTCAGCCCAACAAAGCCTCGGCAGTCCTATCCACTATTTCTTCCAAAAAAAAAAACACTTATCAAGTTGAGTTTTGAAAATCCCTGATCTTACTGTATATACCACACTTTTTGGTAATTTATTCTGTCTATCATTCTTTATATGAAAAAACTTCCTAATGTTTGCCCTGTAACCCTGTAGTTAGGATATAGCCGGGCTGGATAATGGATGGATGGATGGATATCCACATGTGATTCCATCTCATAAATTATCTTCTAGCTATGTTGGTCTGTACATATTTACAAAGAGTGAGTTAAGTAACTTGTGTGAACCTTCACCTGCACTTTTTAGGATTCAATTGACATTTCATGTTTCATGCCGTGTGTAAAATTCAGAGATCCCTGAACTCACAACATTGTGGTACCCAGATAGAGTATTTAGACCGACTGGTGGAAATACAGCCCTGAGGATCCTTTTGGGTTCAACCAGATCTTGTCTTGCTTAGAAACTTCCATACATGGAATCTGGGAAAACTTGATAGGTGTGTCTGGAGGTCATACTTTTGGGTTGTTCGGTATCATTATATATACAGTACTTTGTAATTTTAATATTTTTCTGATACTCCTAGGTATTTTTAATTTTTTTTTAACATTGTTTCCAGGGATTTGAAAGACCAATTAATCTATTAGTTTACATTTATTTTTTATTTCAACCCATTTTAAGATGTTGAAAATAGATTCCATGGCTGTGATGTTGTTTTGTGATGGAAACCTGGATTTTTGTTGACATTTGCTATGCTGTTATTAGAAAAATTGGTGGGAAAGTATGACACATAATTTCATAATTGTGATCGTATAAGGACAGTGTTGGACACTTCTGGGTCATCCAACATGGCGAATTTCCTACAAAAACTTTGCTGATAATTCTTGCCAATGTTTTCTGGTTACAAAGTTCCTTTTGCTCTCTTACCACAGTTAACATCTTGTTGATTTGGTTCTGATTACATTGTTCTAATTTGGCTTCAGAAATTATTCCAAACTTTTCCTAATTATGATTCTTGGTTACATAGCGTAAACTTGAAACTGTGAGACATATGCAGGGCATATTAAGTTGTCTATAAAACTTTAAAATGTTTAGAAAATTTGATTTAATTTTGTAAAATACTGCAAGATATGAGGAAATCATCTGGAATTGCTCTAATAAATGCATATTCTGTATCAAATATTAATTAACATGGATAAGATAGAACTTTATTTTTTCCCTGAAATTTAGATTTTAGAAGCTATTTATTAGATATATACTTTATAAATGAAAGACCTACTGTTTGTGTGTGTGTATGGGACAATCTGCTCTACTCCTCTCAACACAGCCAGATGGCACATGTATGCACTTTTACATTTTTTCGGCGTTTGCATACTCACTTCTCCTCTGAAGACCTTATTAACAAATGCCTCCACTTTAACAACGACATTTGCTAACACAGATGTGAAAACAATGTGAAATGAAGCAAATGCTGTGTAACACCTCCAGCAACGAGGGAAAGGCTTAAGTTTACTATAAAACATTGTCTATCTGGAGGTATTTTCTCCAAGACAAAGATTAATAGGACTCATATGTCAGCGATAAGGCTATATGTATTGGCAGTGTCTTCTTATGAAAGCCAGTGGACAGCAAACACAGGTGGGTCCATGTCCTCTGCACTGGGTAATTTTAAGAGTTAGCGAATGACTTCTCCAGGTTTCATGAATATAGTAAAACTGCTAGAGGTCTTTGAGTTGTTTTGTTCCGAAGACCACATGCAGCTGGTATATATGTATATATATATATATATATATATATAGTCCGCCTTATCTTGCCAGTAAGGGAGGAGCCACGGATGGACAAGCACTTGACGTTCGCCCGGTGGGGAATGGCGGGGTACTAACCTTTTTCGCTATTTTCCAGAACTAAGGCGGCTCTGCCGCAAGGCACTGTGCATGATAAATCCACTTCCGCCCTTCCTCAGCCATCTTCCTGATGTCCAGCAGTCACGTCATCCCTCACGCCTCCTTTCCAGCATTCCCTCCACTTCCGGCTCCTCCCAAATAAAATGAGGCGGCCTGAGTATGGCGTCGCGCAGATGAATATTTTCTTCTATGTTTTTGACCTGTTTTTTTTATTGTCTGAAGTGTGTAGACAATACTCACAGGCGGGAAAACCCCAAACCTTCTTTTTGAATGCGTGGAATTCTTTAAAATATATATATATATATAAATATATATATATACGAGTATATATATATATATATACATATATATATATATATATCTGTGTATGTATGTATGTATATATATATATATATATATATATATATATATATATATATATATATACTAACCAAAATACCAACTTCACAAGCGGAGAAAGTAGTGTGTTATTAAGAAGTTATGAAAAAGAAAAAGAAACATTTTAAAAAATAACGTAACATGATTGTCAATGTAATTGTTTTGCTATCATATATATATATATATATACACACACACATATAAACACATATACATATACACACAAATATACATATATACATACATACAGATAAATATAAATATATACAGATCTACATACATATATACATATCTACATATATACACACACACACATACATATTTATACATATCCACATATATATATATTCATATATATACATATCTATATATATATATATGCATACATATATCTAAATATATATATACTGTATATAGCAAAAATCAACCGCTTGAGAACTGCTTTTAAATTTTTATTAAGAAAGAAAATAAAACCTTTTAAACTGAGGAAAATATACCAATAACTATCTGTTAAGGATCTCTTGGTAGCACCACATTGTCAGTTCAGCAGTCCGGTTGTAATGCCCAATGAAGCATGCACTGAGATTACTGAGAATGCTGGCAGTATAGTTTTGTCCAGGAGGAAAGCAATGTTGCCTCAAATCAATGGCAACCTTTGTGAGTGTGTCCCTGAGACATTAATTGTCATGTGACAGGAGCCTTACTGGAAATTTGAGGCATTTCAATTTGAAATGGGAGATCCTTAGGCAGTATAGCGGTGATGCCAGGAATACATTCAGAGTGCTGGCTCTGCTGTTTTTTGTGTAGCTGTCTTCACACAGCTTCTCCGGCTGCTTTATAAACAAATGCCATATAAGACCGCCGTTTCTCCTTGCTTGGCTGTTCTGTACTGTTTTATTGTTGTTCGTTTATTCGTTCTTTTATATAGTTATTGTAGCTGACCGAGACTTACTTTTACTGTTCAGGTACCCATTACCTTTATTTAATCTCCGACATTCGTTATTTTGTTGTTTAATACGTTGAATGTTGTTGATTCCCTTCTTTGTGACTGCCTGCTCCTTATATATAACGCTCCGCTGGTTTTTGTAAAACAGCGCTACAGCTTCTCCGCTGTTTTATAAGCGACGACATATAAAGCCATCACCTTGTCAATTGTGTAATGCATTTTTGAACAGAGTTTGATGCATGAAAAGTGATCGCATACTGCATTTAGTCTCAGTTCACGTAAGCTCTTATTAGCGGTGTTCACGATGTCCGCAGCTTTATTTAATTTTAGCTAAGACCGGCATAGTTTCTCGCTACAGCAATTTTAACTCCGTTAAAAGTGATCCAAAGTCTCGTTTATACCTCGTGTCTTCTCATTAAACTTGTATCCTACCAAATAAAGTATTCGCGTTTTTCTTCAGCTCTTTGGGTGCTCTTCCTTCTTTTCTATGTACTGCGGTCACAGTCAGTTCCGCGATTACGTGGGAGGCGTGATATGCAGCTCGCCTGACCGTTGAAACTAACGCCCACTGATATATATGGAGAAAATAGGTTCAGTTATGACTATTGCGTGTAGAATTTCGAAATAAACCTGCCTAAATTTTGTAAGTAAGCTGTAAGGAATGAGCCTGCCAAATTTCAACCTTCTACCTCCGGAAGTTGGAAAATTAGTGATGAGTGAGTGAGTCAGTGAGGGTTTGCCTTTTATTAGTATATATATATATACCATATATTGGTCTGAAAACACCAGAAGAAAGGAAGAAAAATTAAAAAAAAAAGAAAAGAAAACGTCTGCCTTGGCTGGTACAGTCACAGTGAGGCATTAGTAGGCATATTGGTGTTGGTATAAAGGGTCCCGTCGTTTTTTGGGACACACTTCTGCTGATTCTTCTTTGGGTGGAATTCCCCCCAGTGTTAGTGTATCAGAAGGCGTGCAATTTATTCATAATGGAATTCAGCTTTGTTTTAATACTTCCTTAACTACCTCTAGGGGTCCAAAGTGTCTCCCATAACAGAGCCTGCTTTTTTAAATTTAAACTTGTTGATTCGGGGGGCCTTTTTTTAATATTTTACCAGCCCAGGCACAGTGTAGAAAATCACAATGCGTCACAGAGTTGTAAAAGATGTAAGTTTCACTTTCCACATTAAAGGAAACCCTCTTAGGAAGAAGAGCCTGTTCTGCCCTTTCTTATACAGTTCCTCTGTTCAAGATCAGCCCAACCTGTCATTGTTGTGGGGGTGCACACATTGACACCCAATGAATAGTGACTGGACATAGAGGCTCTTTAGTTGGTAGTCTATAACCAGTTCCTTTATAATTTCTTATGCAGTGCTGAAATGTATAACATAATTCACCGCCAGGTTTACAGGATCGTCAAAATTTAAAAAATGACGTTTTGGAACACAGGAAAAGTTTAAACAACACTTGGTGCAGATTGAGGAAAATAACAGTATAGAATGAAAAGTTTTCAACAGAGAAGTTGGTTCCATAGCTGTTGGGTTAAAAGTCATTTTGTTTTACCTCAGATGGAAAACTGGTCCTGCAGTGACCATACCTTCCCATAATGAAGCATTTTTTTTTTCAGGTAACTGCTTTCAAGCAATATGTCTTGAGTCTTGACATGAATGGCCTGAATGAATATGGTGATGACAAGGTACAACTCTTCAGCATCACTTCATTTGTTGTTTTAACAATTATAAAGAATGTGAAACATCAGTTTTATAGTGATGATTTATCAAAGGCAAAACACTTGATTGATTATGACAGGGACATGTGAAACAGCATTTGAATTTCAAATTGATTTTTTTTAAGAAAAAATAATTATTGACTGATGATTTTGGTGAAATTGATTTTTTGATATGTGTAATGAAAATACAAAATGTTAAATATTAATATTACTTAATAATAAACTACTCTGGTTTTGTTTTATTTAATATGAATGAGATCATCACTTACAAAAAAAACCCTTATATTAAACAGCACAGCAAATTGACTTTAAATACCATTTGTAAACCTGAAACCAACAAAATAAATTTTACATGAAATTTATTGGATTTTAAACAAAATTTTATTTAATGTCCAAGTAGTGAAGTACTGATCCAGGTCTGATTTGAAATGTGAGGGTATGAAAGGGGCATAAAACATTACTTTAATGTACTATTTAATTTGATGTGGAAATTTTGGGAAAATATATTATTTTAATTGTATTTTTCAGTAAACATTGTAAAGGGCCAGAAGACACATTTAAAATACGTTTGGAAAATTGTAAGCATAATTTACTTAGTGGGATGTAATTGTCTACATATCAAGTTTAAATATGCATCTTTTGAGAGTAGTGTTGAGTGGTGAAATTGGAAGCATTATTCATAGTGTATTAGTATTTTCATTTAAATTGTTTGATGAATATTTTCCTGGACAGATGGGGGGAGTTGACTTGTCGAATTTAAAAGGCAAGGCTTTGGTCCACTGTCCTGCTAGAACAAGAAAAACATATCAAAAAACACTAATAGAATCACTCGATATTTAAAAATTTCTTTTCCGGTCCTGACAATTCCTACAGGCTTCACAGTGTATTGAACAACTAAATGTACAGGAAATAAATTGGTATACCCTATGGCTCCTTTTACATTTCAAATTCTCCTTAAATCATGACTCAATATTTGGATTAATAATCTTCACGTAATTATATTAACAAGTAACAGTCATATAAATGAATATGAATTATGAGGAAAGATTAAAGGCTGAGCCTTTACAGTTTAAGCAAAGAAGATTAAAATTGACATGATTGAAGTGTTTAAAATTAAGAGGAATTAGTACAGTGGTCGAGAACTGTATTTTAAAATGAGTTCATCAAAAACCCACGGGACTGGTTGGAAACTTTTTAAAGGGGTAAATTCGCACAAACATTAGGAAGTTTTCTTTACAAGACGATGACACTTGGGAATGCTACCAAGTGTGTGTGAAAATAAGCGTTAGGGACTTTCAAACTCGACTTGATGTTTTCTTGGAGGAAAAAAATGGATGGGGACGGGCGACTTTGTTGGGCTGAAGGGCCCTTTCTCTCTAGTTTGTTTAATGTTCAAAATGATACAGCTTTGTTTGTAAAATGGCAAAATAGAAAAAAGAAATCTTAAAGGGGCTGCATGGGATCAATTAATATGTTTTTCCCTGCCCATCTCTGCTATCAATCGGATCCAATTCGGATGAGTGGGAATTTTTCACCACAACACAACCATATTATAGTAGTTATCATGATCCAAAATATAAGAGATCATCAAATTATTAATATTTTGTTTGAAAAGAATCTCTTGTTCTAAATAACTTTGGATTGATCAATTAGCCAGTTAAGCTTTAAAAGGATAAATATGTGATTGATAAATAACATTAGGGCAACACACTGGCAAATTGTATCCACCACAAGACTATTTGAAAATATAAATTTTTATCCTGGTCTTCCCTATTTTTGAAGTTACCATACAATCATCAAATGCCAAATATTTCCAATGCACCAGTTCTTTACAGTTATGTAATATCTTATCATTTGAGATTTATACAGGCTGTTTGCTGTGCTATGTTTACCTGTGCAGTCTGCATTTCTTCTTATTCACGGACGGCACATGTAGCAGATGTTGGCCACTAATGACAACAAGGCTCTCCATCTGCTCTCCCTTCAGCACTCCTAAATAAAATAACATGAAAAAAACCCCCAATCACTGTATTAATTTATACAGTGTAACTGACAAAAAATATTATTGCATAGTGTAATTTGCAAAGTTAAAATTTTAAAATAATGCCCTTCGGTTTAAATCAGGAATCCTGACACAGTCAAATTTAGATTTTGACAAAAGGTAAAAAATAACATAATTTTTTTTCCGAGAAGAAATCCGTTTTTGTTTATAAGCTGTCATTAATCTTAACCCATGGGCCTTTTTTTCAAATTTTTGCAGCTTTTTTGTTTGTCTAAAACCCGGAAAACCCTTTCAGGTTGGACGAGCGAAAAGTTTATTATAGAAATTAATATTTACAAAACTTTTGCACAAAAATTTAGTGAATACATACTTACATTTTTCTTCTCTTTCTCTTCTTTAGCATTCTTTTTGAAAATTTGGCATGCTACTTCTAAACACTCTTCTTTCTCCTCTGGACCTCCTTTTTTTTTTGTCGAATCTTTTAAAACTGATTAGGTTGTGTTTGTTTACAATTACTTAGTATTTTTCTTAATTTTCAAAAACGGGCCCAATCTTAATCCTCAAGACGTTTAAATATAAGGGGAGAAGTGATGGCGGGTGGTGGGTTGGAATGGGCCTGAACTGGAAAACCCCCCGCCCCGGGGAATTCTACAATAAAAAAAAAAAAAAAGATGAATAACCTTGGAGTAATCATCCCCCAAAAAAAAATAAATTTTTAAAAAATTTATTATTCGGTTAACTGGTGTTTTAAAATCTTGGACGAAAAAAAAACACCACAGTAATAATAAAAAAATATGTTTCTAATAAAAAAATTTAAAAACTTTTCATTCCACTGGTTTTTCACACTCCTGTTTGCACAGTTTGAAAAAAAATTTATCAATTATTGCCCAAGGATAAATGGTCTAAAAAAAAAGACAAACCAACCAAGAAATATGCAGCTCTTGGACTACATTTCCCCCTTTTAAATATAAAAAGTAACAAGGATGCCTATAACAAAAAAATGGTTTTTTCTCAAAAGTAGGAAAGTAGTAATAATCACGTTGGTAACTTTTTTCCCCTAAATTACTGAACATAAAAACCTAAAAAAAAATTTTACCTTAATAAAGTAAAATAGTTAAAATTTTTTTTTAGTATGTTTTACTTATTTTTTCCTGCCCCTACCAAAAATGATTTCATTTGGGGACCTTTTTTCAGTGTCATTTCTTTTACGAAAACAGAGAGAAAAATTTAAAATTAGTAAAAAAATTTTATTAATACACAGGCAAGGTAAGAATGACAGGAAGCCCGGGGCCTCCTATCCCCGGTGTCTTTTCCTAAATCTTTTTTAATCCATTTTAAATGACATTTCCAAATTTCGAAACATTTTACAATAATTTTGTTTTGGGTCAGTAGTTACACAATTTTAAAAAGGGCATCGTTGGGACTTTTTCCTTTTTTACAAAAAAGCTGCACGGTTTAAAACAGACTTCTTTTCCCCGCAAGTTGATCAAAAACGTTTTTTTTTCCCATTCCCCCCTTTTTTAATCTGGGGGCAAAGTGGGAAAATTCAGAAGGTGGGGAAAAGGGTGGGGGAAAGGGGGAGGGGGGGGGAAAGGATGAGGAAACTGGGGGGCAATTTGGGCATATGTTCCCCGTGGCCCCGGGTTGGGATAGAAGCAGTGGAAATATTTGGGTAATATTGCGAATGAGACAATGAAACATCCGATAAAAAAAAGGACTGAATACCCCAAAGAAAAAATACATTTTCCTTTTCCCCTTTTACTAAGGTGGACATGAACCCTGAT
>NW_024379937.1:0-5207 GCF_016835505.1 Polypterus senegalus
AGCACAGTTTAACGTTTGACTAAAGTGTTATTTCGCAGGCTCTTAATGTACAGTGTGGAGTTTATAGGGCTTAAAATATATAAAATAACCATACAAACATATGGTTTCACTTGTTTTTCACCTATGCGGGTGGGGGTCTTGAGCACTCCAGGATCGAGGAAGGATTACTGTATTTAGAAGGTCGTAAACAGGTTTTCTATGCTCTAACTGCGAAAATATTCGATTTATAAATAAAGAATCCTACCTGTGGAAATTCATTTATGCGACAGAGTCTGGAACGGATTAACCGTGATAACGAGGGTTGACTGTATTGTAATGTGTCAAATTTAATTTTGAAAGTTACTTATGGGCTCATATAAATGTTTTATGAGGTGTTAGGCCTGTTTTCATTGGGGTACTCCTTATCAATAATAATGCTAGCAGCAATACAGATGGTTAATTTTAATCCAGTCTCTACGTGTCTCTCACTGAATTTGGTTTTAATTTTAATTGGTCAAAGTGAAATCTGAAGATGGTGAGCACAAAGTACAAGACTCATTTGAGTCTACCCTATTACATTCAAAACAGATCCTTCAAAAATTTGTAGTGGCTTCTAGTTTGGCCACAGCTGTGGAGACTCCACTCAACTGAAAACATATCCATCATACCAAGTAAATCATCACAAAATAAAATAATATATGAAGGGTAAAGGGCTTTAAGTTTTGTTCAACCTATTGGCCAAAATATCCAGTGAGGTGACAGAGCGCTCCGCAGCCTTTGATTACTTGCAGCCTGAGAAGCTGAGTTGGCAAAAGCAATGCAGCGATCGGAAGCAGAAACAAGGTAACGCGCGGTGTTAGCACAAGGCTAAAACTAACCCCACCAGACCTCTGATACCGTCTATTCTGCTTGCGAACATCCGTTGCTGGACAACAAGCTGGATTATATAAAGCTGCAGCGGGCCAAGCAGTGGGAAATGAGAACTGCTGCATCTTTATTTTCACTGAGATATGGCTCCAGGAAACATTACAGACTTGGCCATCCAGCTAGATGGACTGATGATCTTCCGGCGGACAGAGACGCCTCTTTGTCCAGTAAGACCAGGGGTGGACTGTGTGTTTATGTGAACAGAGAGTGGTGTCGACCCTGCCTCAGTTGCGCGACACTGTTCCCTGCTGATAGAGGTTTTATCAATAAGGTGTTGGCCTTTCTACTTGCCGAGGGAATACAGTTGCGTGCTGGTGGTTGCTGTCTACCTCCCGCCTAGCGCAAATGCTAACCAGGCCTAGCGGAACTCACGAGATCATCAGCAAACTGCAAAGCGACGACCCTGAGGCATTTTCATTATTGCTGGAGACTTCAATCATGCCAACTTGAAGTCATTTCTCCCAAAATTCTCCCAGAATGTGAACTTTGCTACTAGAGGGAGAAGCTGTCTGGACAATGTTTACACTAGCGCCTTGCGCCTACAAGGCCCTACCGCACCCTCAAGTCGGCTGTTCAGATCATATCAGCGTTTTAAGGTCCCTGCATACAAGTCCCTGCTGAAGCGCACTAAACCAGCCGCAAGAGCATCAGAGTGTGGCAGGTTGGTGCGGTTTTAAGCTCTCCAAGAATGCTTCGAATTGACAGACTGGGACATTTTCAGAGAGGCTGCTATGGATGGTGACTCCATCAATCTGGAGGAGTACACAGACTCTGTGACTGGCTACATCTCCAAATGCATAGAGGATGTTACTGTTACCAAGGATGTTACCAACCAAAAGCCCTGGAATATCAAGAGAAATGCACAAGCTGCTCAAGATCAGAAATGCTGCCTTCAGATCTGGAGACAAGGCCGCCCTCGGGGTGACCAGAGCCAACCTGTCTCACGCTATAAGGAGAGCTAAGTGGGCATATGCGCACAGTTTAACAAACAATTCAGCAGCACCAGAGACACACGTTGTATGTGGCAGGACGTTCAGACAATTACAAACTACAAGCCCAACCCACACAGCAGCGATGGTGATGCCTTCCTTCCGGATGAGCTGAACAACTTCTTTGCATGGTTTGAGGCACAGAACAAAGAGCCTGCGAGAAAAGCAACACCTCCTTCCACTGACCAAGCACTCTGTCTCTCCATAACAGATGTGAGGGGGACTCTATCCAGAGTCAATCCACGCAAGGCTGCAGGACCTGACAACATACCTGGTCATGTGCTCAAAGAATGTGCCAGTCAACTGGCTGGTGTCCTCAAAGACATCTTCAACACATCTCTGAGCAAGTCATCAGTCCCAGCATGTTTCAAGTCGACCATGATCATACCAGTGCCGAAGAAGTCATCACTGGCCAGTTGCACTCACGCCAATCATAATGAAGTGCTTCGAAAGGTTAGTCATGTCACACATAAAGACAAATCTCCCTGCCTCCCTTAACCCTCTTCAGTTTGCATACCGCTCAAACAGGTCAATTGAGGATGCCATATGCTCTGCCTTCACCTCTCCTGACACATCTGGATAAAAAAGACACATATGTCAGGATGCTATTCATAGACTTTAGCTCTGCCTTCAACACAATCATCCCTCCAAAGATGGCTGTAAATCTGAGCAGGTTGGGCCTGAACACCACCTTCTGCAATTGGATCCTGGACTTCTTGACAGAGGGCTCCAGGCAGTTTGATGGGCTATAACACTTCCAGCATCATCACACTGAGCACTGGAGCACTACAGGGCTGTGTGCTTAGTCCACTACTGTAACCCTGCTGACTCACAAATGCACAGCCACGCACAACACCAACCACATCATCAAGTTTGCAGATGATATGACGGTGCTGGGACTGATAAGCAGGGATGATGAAAAAGCATACAGAGATGTGGTGGAACGGCTGTCTGCATGGTGTGAAGCCAACAATCTATCTCTCAATGTCGACAAGACAAAAGAGATAATCGTGGACTTCAGAAAATCACGTCCTGCCCACATCTCACTCAGCATCAACAGTTTAGATGTGGAGATTGTTTGAGTACCAAGTTCCTCAGTGCTCACATAACTGAGGAACTTACGTGGACACATAACACCTCTTTACTAATCAAGAAAGCCCAGCATAGACTACACTTCCTGAGGCGGGCGAGAGCCTGTCTTCCCCCTTCCATCCTCACCATGTTCTACAGAGGCACCATTGAGAGTGTTCTGACCAGCTGCATCACTGTCTGGTAGGGCAACTGCAACATATCTGACCGCAAGCGCCTGCAAAGGATAGTGAAAACAGAGAACATTATTGGGGAGCCTCTCCCTTCACTACAGGATATATTTTACAAACGCAGTGTCCACAAGGCCTGCAGCATTGTGCAGGACCCTTACACCCCTCACCTGGACTTTTCACACTTCTGCCATCCAAGAGAAGATATTGCAGCATCAAAGCCAAATCTGCCAGGCTGCAGGAGAGTTTTTACACCCAAGCTGTTAGACTCCATAACACCAGGCTGCCCCCTGGGACCTTCCACACAGCCTCAACCCTCTCAAAAACAGAACTTTTATACATGAAAACCACTGTCCTGCAAAGATGAGTGTGCATATAGAAAAGAACTGAAAATCTCATACTGACCTTTAAGGATTTTGTCACTCCTTATCTTTCTGCTTTGAAACATTCTGACCTGTCATTGTTTACACACATCTTAAACAACTATTATCATACACTGATAATTTCTGTATTATCAATATCTGTTATTTATTATTTATTTATTATATTACATATCTTACACATCAATATTGCTGCTACTTCTTTGTCCTATCTTTGCACAATGTCTTGTCTTGTTTGTATTTTAATTTTTAATTTTTACATTTTTATATTTTAATTCTATATTTAATTTATTATTTGCACGTCATGTTGTTACACTGTGGACCCTGAGCTTCACAATTTCGTCTATCTGTATACTTGTATATGGTTGAGGTGGCAATAAAGTTCACTTTGACTTTGATTGGCACATAACCTTCCTGTTATGAGAGTAACCTTGCAAACTAGAGTAAATTCCCATCCTTTCCCTTGTCACGCATGCGCGACTAGGAGACCGCAGATGGATCTTAAACACATCGAAGGACATTCGCCGGGGAATGGCGGGTACTAACCTTTTTCTTTGTTTTCCAGGACTAAAGACGCTCCGCCATTAGACCTTGCCCGCAGTACGTTCACTTCCGCCCTTCCTCCGCCATCTTCCCTGACGTCCAGCAATCCCATCATCCATCACGCCTCCTTCCCAGCATCCTTGCACTTCGGCCCTCCCATATAAATGGCGCGACGCCTAGTATGGCGTCGCGCATGAATGTTTTGTTGCTCATGTTTGACCTTGAATTTATTTCTTTAAAAAGTCTGGAGTGTCGACAATATAAGGGACCGGAAAACCCCAAACCTTTTTGTTGTCTCCTGTTAAACCTTTTACACCCTTTAGAAGGAATGTGGAGGAAAGAGTTTTGGTGATTGAAAACTCTGAAACAAATCCCATTAGTATAACAATTTGATAACGCTAAATGTCATAACTCTCATTACAGAGAATACAGATACGTCCAGGGGTGGGAAATACAAGAAAGAAAAAGGCAGAATGATGTGAAGGTTATCAGTCAAGTAGCCATGTTCTATGGTGGTTACTGTAGAAATAAAGAACGTTTGGAAAAGACTTCCACCCCTTATTCTTGAACTGAAATTTGGGCAAGCATTCCCACCATACCCCCTTCACAGAATAATAGATGGTAATATGATACCAATGTCCTCCGGAGAGCATCTTTTGGCCATCATAGCAAACAAAAATCAATGAAGAATTCCACAATCTGGACTAGTAACATCATAATTATTTTTGGAAATAAGATCAAAATAAGCTAAAACAATCATTTTTTATTTTAAATCATTTACAAGAGAAATATATATTTCACCAAGTCCAAGGCTAATGTCTGGAGCCCCTGAGGGGACATTGTGTAATTTCAGGCAGGATTTAAAAACTGAGACCGAAGGGACATCTTTTATAGGAGCAAGCAGACCATTCCACAGTTTAGGGGCCCTGTAACTAAGGTTTGACCTCCCACTGTTATTTTATCAATCCTTGTAATCATAAGCAGACCGGCATCTTGAGATCTTAATGTACGTTCTAGTTTATAAGTCATGATAAGTTCACACAAATAAGGTAGACATTGGCCATTTAATGCTTTATATGTAAAGGAGGATTTTGAAATGTGCCTAAACTTAACGGAGCCAGTGTCGATTT
>NW_024379938.1:0-8008 GCF_016835505.1 Polypterus senegalus
GGTTTTCCTTTCCCCCCCCAAAAAGACATAAAGGTTTGGGGATTTGGTGATGTTAAAATGGCGCTAGTTTTGCGGTGTGCTTGTGTTCCCCTTTTAGCGGTGAGCTGATCTTTGCCCGGGGTTCGATTGCCCTCTCATGCTTTTGGCGATGTTTTGCTGAAATGATGGATAAAATCCTTAAACATCCATCCTTTTCAAAAATACTGGGGAAAAGGTGTCCTTGGAATTCAATGGGCGTTTGGCAAACCCAAACCTGTTCTCCCCTTGATATCTCGCCCCCCTGGTGGAATCCCCAGTTTTCCGAAAAGTACGTTCAAGTATAAACGTTCAATGTTTGCATAGCAGTAGTGCCCAGCTGGATCAGGGTTTTTTCGTCTCCTGGAAGTATAAGCAGGCAAAAGAGGCTCGTTGTTGAATTCAAGACGGGTCTTACTGTAGATTTAAAACCATTTAGTTAGCCCCCATTAATCTTCCCCGCCATTTGGGGCCCCTGTTTTTAGAGTCCTGATGAAAATTTTTAGCTAAGGTATCTGGCGGTTTGGGCCCCATTTCTTCTTGCCAGATACTGTCAAGTGAAATCTGTGAAGGTGTGATTGATATTCTTGTTTTTTTCAATTGTTTTCTCAGGCTGATAATATCTTCACAATGTTAAACAAACCAATGAATGAAAACATTTTTTCCTTTTTATAGTTTTTTTAAGGGGGGCACTTTCCTAAACCCCCGGGAAAACCGATGAAAAAAATTGTATTTCTTTCTTGACATCTTTCATTGGATGTTAAGATTGTATAGGTAAAGGCGGGAAGAACTATTTTTTTGGGGCCTTTTAAAAACAAAAATTAAAACAAATGGGAATATTTAAAAGGGGGATTCTTTTCTATAGCCACTGTACATCTCAGTATGTTAAAATATTTAGTTAATCTCTTAAATTCATATATTAAAAAAGATATCCATCTGATTTGGACTGATTTACTTTTTTGTATTTAAAACCAATGATTTTTGTTGACTGAAATTAATTTACTTAAATTAAAAGGCTAAAACTAGACTAAAACTAACAATAAAATGACTAAAATGTGAATAAACTAAAAGCAGTTCTTGGAAATCAAAAAGAAAACCCGGGCCTCAGGGCCTTAAAACTGTCTCCCCCCGGGGGCAGTTTCCAAAATCCTCCTTTTGGGACATAAAGCCCCAAACGGGGAAGGGCCCTCCTTACCCAAATCCCAAACCCTTATCTTTACTTCCAAAAGTGTGCATTGGGTCTCAAGATGGGCCTGCTAAATTTTAAAAATTAAAAAGGAAAGGTAGGTTGGGCTTTGAGTTTGGGAACCCCAAGCTAATTTCTTTACCTGCCTAGATAAATTCAGACAATTTAAACTAAACTAGAAATAAAAAGGGTGCCGTTCAAATCTTGTTACTGCCACACAGAATCCTACCCAATTTGGGCCCCTTTAGCAAAAAACCCTTACCCAAAAAAATTTCTCCGGGCTGGCACTGGCTAATCCCTCCCGACCCCCAAAGGTCCCGTGAAAAGACAATTTCCCCTCGGGGGTTAATCGTGTTCCCAAAATTTTCCAAAATAGGGGGGGTGAAAATACAAAAAAATCAAAAAGCTGATTCTTACACCCAAAAACAAGACTGTGAGGTGTGATCAAAAGTCAACAATAGGGTGCTGGGGCGGGTTTAAAAGATTGGGGAATCAAAAAATGCCCCAAAAAGCAGATTAAAAATTATTACACTCCTACTATGTAATTTAAAGGGGGGTTTTTTTAGAATTCATGTAAAATCTATAAATCTTTGTTAATGGCGTCTGTCTATTTTGGTATAAAAAAGTCTGAGAACAGAAACCCTCAGACTTTTTTAAAAGAGCAGTTGGCCATTTATGGGTTTAAAAAATGAATTTGACAAGAATACCCCACAGGGGTATTAGGAAAACCAGAGCGTCCCCTTTAAACCCCCGTTCCCCTTTTTTTTGAGAAAAATTGTTCCCCTTACAGATCTTCTGCCAAAAACCTTTGTTAAAAGAATGTGGGTTTCTGGGGAATCCATCTCCCAACAATAAAGGTTAAAAACTCTTTTGGGTGGAATGTCTCGACTGTTTAAGGGTTGGGTTTAAAAAATTGGATGTTCGTTACGTAACTAAATTTTACATTGGGTGGGAGTGTTTCCCTTTAAAAATTTTTAAAGTGATTTCTCTATGGCCTTCATCAAAAAGACACAAAAACGACTAAAATGTTTTTTTTTTTGGGACTGGGCCGGGTTCAAAAGGGCTTGGGGAATTCCCTGGTGGGTCGAACCCAACCTAGTCCGGGGGTTTTGGGAAATTAAAATATTAAAAAGGAAGTGTGTGGGGTAAGCCACCATTTGGTTGAAACCAAAAAAGGCTGTATAGAGATGTCAAGGGGGGCAGGTTCGTTCTATTCCTTTTTCAATACTTTGTTTTCATTTTTTTTTTTTTGGACTTTTCTTTTGTTTTTTTTGGGGCTTTTTTTTAAAAAGGCGGGTGGCCAAAAGAGGTATCCGTGTTTTTTTCAAAAAATCTTCTCTTAGAAACATTCTTTCCTTTAAAATTTTAAAGCTATTATAAATAATCCATAAGTCCCTGGCCCCAAAATTCTCATTATTGTTCTTGTTTTTAATCCCTAATTAAATAAAAAGTCGGGAAAAAATTATTTTTGTTTCCATTTTGAGGGCCCGTCTTTAATCTGCCCTTTTTTCGGGTTTTCCTTTCCCCCCGGGTTTTTTCCCAAGTGGGTTTTTTTCGGGCCCTCCATGTTCACGTCAAGATGCTTCGCCTTTGCTGTCTCTGGTCAGTTTTTTGGGCTCGTCCTTTTCCATTTACTGACCCTCCTTCACCAATCAGCTGGTCGACTAAAACAGGGGGGCCCCAAAAAAATGGTAAGAGGCGGACTCCCATGGGGGGAAATGGGCCCTTCGGACTGGGCATTAAAAAAACGTACTGGACAAATTTTGTGGTCAGGGGTTGTATACTTAAAAAAGGAAAGGGGGCAAAACGCTGAAAAAAACCGGGAAAAAAGTTGGGGGGAAACTACGGTGTTTGTAACAACCAAAAAATTGAAACAGAATAGGCAGCAAACAACCCCAGTGTTAAAGTTTTTCCCAAATTTTTGGGGTCCTGGGACTGGGAAAGCGAAAAACCCAAATGGGAGAGCAGCCCCCAATTCAGTTTGTCTCAGATCGCTACCCTCATCCCCTGACTGCTGATAAGGGGCCGCTTCTGTTAAGGGGAAGGGGAATTGCAGTTTCTCCATTCCGGGGGCCCGGGGAAAGATCAGACTGCTGATGGAGGGGGTAGAAACCATTCATGTATCCCCTTTTGGGGAAAGAGCACAAGGGGGTTCTGTTGGGGACTTGCGTCTTGGTGGGGGCAGCATGTGGGGTTGGGGGAAATTTCCCGGGGGTTTGGGTGGGGGGTGGCCCAAGAACCCCTGGGGTTCACCCCTTTTGAAAGGTGGTCCATTTCCTGAGGGGAAGAGAGGGTGGCATTTTTTTAATTTTAAAATTGGCTTTTTAAAACCGAAACGCCAATCCTGATAGCGTTGAAGGTGAAGTTTTGGGTTACTGGCTGAAAGGGTGGTGAAACCCCAAAACCCCAAAGTAAAAAGGGAAGCTGGTTGGTGGGTGCACTTCCCCAAAAACCCGTGCTGGGGTGCTAAAGGAAAATATTTCAATTAGACAGAGGTTGGGGACAGGTTTGTAAAAGGAGAGAGTCAATGAATTGGAGCGACCATTTTAGTAGTTAGTAGTTAGTTAGAATAAATTCTTTTGATTTTTAAAATGGCAAAACACCCTTGGGGAATAAGAAAAGGGAAGCCAGTGGCTTCCGCCCAGTTTCTACCCTTTTCGGCATGTAAAATCTGGGTAGGGGGCGTTAAAAAGCTGTTGCTTTGATGTTAAAGCACAAACAAAAAAGGGCCCTTTAGTAATTCACACCAAACCTGGGCAGTTTCTTGGGGGTCTTTTACAGGAGCCCCAAGAGCAGTATATTTTGTTAAAAGCTGGTTTGGTAGTTGAAAACTCTAGGTTATTTTAAAACGGAAAAAAGTATTTTAATAAAAAAATGGGCATTTTTTAAAAAGAAAAAAGCCAATCCTCTGGCTAAGTGGACAAGGTAATGCAATGCAGGCTTTTAAAGAAATTCTGTAATGGGTCTGGATTAATAGTTCGGAAGAGCAGCCAAAAAGAAAAAAGCGTCTGCTGGCAAAAAAGACACCAGGTTTCGTTAGGGCCAAAAACCGGGAAAATGCGTCATTTGATGATTCTTTTCTACAGACTTTTTTTTTGTATATTTTTTAAACATTTTGTGTACAGCTAAGTCTTTACTTTTGGGGAAGAAGCAAGCATCAAATCCTGCGGGAAGGCCATGGGACTGCATCATCATTGTCAAAGTGCAAAGGGAAGGAGAAAACCCCGGACACTGGGGAACAAAACCCAGGGTTTTTTTTTCCAAACAAAACATCTAGTACTGCATGCACAGGTAAGCTGCTTTCTGAGTGCAGGGCAGGACAGTTTGGACACTTTTTGGGGTTCTTAGGACCCAAAGGGAAGACAACCCCCAAAGGAATCAAAAACACAAAGAAAAAATCACTAGGGGGCCCTAGACAGACCAAAGTACTTAGCATTTCTTTTTTGTAGCCCGTATATTGACATGTTTGGGCCCCCTATACTGAACTTAAAGGGGATCATTTAACTTTCAGTGTGGCCATCCTTTGAACTGTCTTTAAAAACTTTTTTTCAATGGAAAATTTTGGGGGGAGGGTTTCCTCTCCACCTGTTTGTAATTTGCTAAGCATGCGGGGAGATGGATGAATGGCGTGTTGTGTCCCCAAGGACTGAATCAAGAAGGGGGCTGCACAACCCCGTGCCTGTGACTGTGGGGGTTTATTCTCCCCAGAGGTCCTCAAGGACTTGTGCTCAGGGGGCCACTATTTCCTTTGCTACAAGGGACCCCTTTGGGAGTTCTCCCCCCCCCTCGCCAAATAGTCCAAATGTAACTACAGCTGCGCTAACCCCGCCAAAAAAATCACTCCACAGCTGCTGTACCGGAAAGGCTGCCCCCTAGTTTTGGGTTGGAAATGCAAGTCTCAGGAAAGCAAAAATCAGGAATGTCCCGAAACAACTGGTCTTTAAAGAAATTCGGGGAATTTTCAGCTTCAAACTCCCAAAAGAAAGTTAAAATTTGATGCTGTGTTATATATTTTTAGTGAATAAAGGGTCAACAATAAAAATAAAAAGGGAATAAAATTGGAAAATCAAATAAAAAAGTTAAGAACAGCTAAAGGATAAAAAATTTTTGGGCCTTTTTTACAAAAATGGGCTCCTTCCTATCCCCGTAAAAAAACAGGGGGCAAAATCCCGGAAGGTTTCCCTACAGAACTGATGAGAAAACCCTGGAAATGTAATATAAAACACTGCACTATTCACAGTTAATGTTTAAAAAGGGGTGACCCCCCGAAGGAAGGACCCCAAAAAGAGCGGAAGGAAGCATTTATTATTAGCACAGCCCCGGCCCCCTTAAAATGGGGGGTGTCTGCCTGTTGATTTGCATTTTCGGGGCGAGAAGACATTTTCGATTTCATGTTATGTTGTCACAATATATTCGGGCCCGGTCGACCTCTCTCAGTTTAACCCAAATGACACTGGATTTTTTAAAGGGAACCGAGAAAAAGGCCTTTTGTAAAAGGGCCCCCCTTCCTATGACCGTTCATTTATTCATCAGACACAAAAGACATTAAAACATTTCTGCTGTTTTAAAAAGCAACTTCCCCCATTGGGCTTAAAAAGGGGGGGCTTTTTGGGGGGGGTCCGGGGGTTTGGAATGAATAGTTAAAACAGTTAATTGGAAAACCTCACTTGAAACAGGGCTTGAGATTTAGGCAGCCCAACTTCTATCCTGAATAAAACAACCGGTCATTGAAAGAAAAAAGGGGTAAAAGAGGATTTAAAAGTCAAACGACGGGGGCCTTAGGAAGTCAAAAAAAAATTCAGAGGCACATTACACAGAATATATCTGATAGTATCCCAATAAAAGAACTACACCTGCTCATTCCCTTATACTGAATTGTGAAATTCTTCATATATTTTTAAATTGAGCCAAATCATTTTGGGGACAAAAAGTACCTGGACAGTTGGGTGACGGGAAAAATTTATGGGTACAATAAGGCCAAGGGTTTGCGGGCCCACAGTTCATTTGGTTTTGGTGCATTTTAGTTTTTTATTTTATGCTCACACAAAAAAAAATGATCTTCATCTTTTATAAGGACAGTTAATAAAATTGGATCCCCTTAAAAAAAAAATATTTTAATCAAAAGGACGGGATAAATGTAACATCCGTTTTTTGGGTTTACCAGTAATCCATCAGAGAAACCCAGGAGATGTAAACTGTTTTGGGTTTTACTTCATCACAGATGGGCATAAAGAACTAAATCGGTTTACAGCTTGGGAAAGGAAAAATTGCAAAATAAATGTGTTTCATCTGGGGAAAAAAAAGACAGAAAAAAAAAACAGCGGCGAGCATAAGTGACATCTGAAAAGGGGGGGGGATCGACCTTTTTATTCAATCATCAAGAAAGCTTATCATGACAACGTGGACCAGTAAATCAACAAACCCCCCTGACACTCATCTGTCCCGTCTCACTTTCTGTAAATGTTTTCTAAAGACTTTTACACATCTCCAGACTTTTCTATCAACCTTATTTCTGGTTCTTTTGGGGTTTTTATTCATTTTTAAAAAATACCCATTGCTTTAAACGACCTTTTACTTTATATCTAAAAGGGGATTTAAAAAAATCTTTTGAAAATGAAGGGAAAAATTATGGGGGCCCATGACCTGCTCACAGACTTTACCCAAAGGGTAACAATTTGGGGTTTTCAAGTGGGGCATGCTTTGAGTTGCCAAGTGGCATAATAACCAAAAGGCTGCACTTTTAACTGTGTTGTATTGGGACCCATATGTTCATCAGTGCTGGTGATAAGGGGCCCTTAAATAGAACTCCTTGTCTATTTAAAAGGGTGTCTTCCTTCAAGTAGAATATTGTGGGGCTTTCATCTGAGACTCCGTCTACAGGATCCCAATGTGTATTTTTTAATCTCAAAGTGCCAAAATAGACCCCACCCCAAAACGGACCCCGAAATCCTATAAAAAAGCGGGTGATACAGAAGGATAGCAATATTTATAAGGCACTGGCAAGGCTTCATCAAATTTTTGTGCAGTTTGAGAGAAAAAGGGGGCGAGGTTGATTCAGGGCTACAGGGGATGGTTTGAGCAAAGATTCAAAGAGCTGAGCCTTTACAGTTTAAGCAAAGAAAAAGGAGAAGAGGGGCCCGACTGAAGTCTTTTTAAAAATATAAAAGGGGAAATTTTTAGAGAGGGTCGGACTGTGATTTTAAAAAAGACTTCATAAAGGAAAGGGGACTCCCAAATTGGGAAAATTTTTCAAAAGGGAAATTTCCCCCACAAGCATTAGGGCCCTTTTCTTTCAGAAAAGACACTTGGAATAAAGTGTGGTAGACTGGAGGACTTTAGAGTCATTCAAAAAGACCTCCGTTAATCTGAACATTAAGTAGATGGACTGAATTTGGGCCCGTTCTTGGCTAGATTGTTGTAAAATTGTAAAATCCCGCATCTTCTCAGCTTAAAAGGGAGAAGAGGGCCCCTTTAAGCTCAGGCTAATAAACTGCTTCCCGACAGCCATTGTAATCCCCGACATTGCGGTGTGTGTGCGGGGGCAATCCCGCGGTTATCACAGTCCCGATCTCAAACCCCAGGGTGGTTCATTCCCAAAGTCAGTTTATTGATATAAACACATTTTAAAAAAACAAAGGACTGCTTTGGGCCCAAAAGGGGTTAAAAAAAAAAAAATAAAAGAAAGAAAAAAAAAAAAAAAATACGAGTAACAAATAAATAAAAAAATGGAAATTTTTAAATTTTAACAAATAAAAAAAGTAAAAATTTACATTTTTGGGGGAAAAACAAAAAATGGTTTAATTTTAA